>NC_073692.1:37716361-37922242 GCF_029784155.1 Uranotaenia lowii
AAATAAGCATTTCGATGGTATTTTGTCGAGCTGTATTCATTTACTTGCTTTTCGCTGAATTTACGGCATGATGAGACGTGTTAAGTTGAGCTACAATCATACAAGGCAGAGTTTCTTGATATCAAATTAAATCGTGTTTATTAAAGGTTGTTTCAGTGAAAAAATTTCGGGAATCAGTTGGATTCAAATCGGTCAGAAAGTCATTCAGTGGCACAGTCATTCGGAAAGCATTCAGCAAATCATTAAGATGAGACAACAATTCAGAATTTTTGGGAATCAAATGGATTCAAATTTGTCAGAAAATCATTCGGTGACACAGTTAGTAATTTTGAAAATCGGTCAGCAAATCGTTCAGATATACACTTTTACAAAAAATACACTTTTACAAATCATAAAGGGAACCAAGCGGGGTTCCATTCGGTTGTCATTCAGGCCGACATCATTCGGTCAGCAATTCGGTTCGGTATTATTCACATTTTTGATCGGAGTTGGCGTTGGAATTCGTTTTTCGGTTAACCTGATCGCGGGATCAGGACATTCATGTGACGGTTTTTTTTTTTGCTGTGTCGTTTCTGCTGCAATCGGGCATGGCAATACCAGGGCTTTTCAGCGCGCCTCCGAATACACAAATTACTTCTGAAAGTTTTTTGTGCAGTCACTCCGCCATCAGGAGTTATCGGGAATCCAAGGGATTCAATTATTAGTCGGTTATATCATTCGGTACACTTCAGAGTTGCGTTGGATTTCGGTTTTCGGATAGTCTGATCGACGGGATCATGACTAGCATTTGGCGGTTATTTAATCAAGCATCATCCTGGATTAAGTACCAGGACTCTCTAACGCAACTCTGCATCACACACACAAACAATTACAATCAATCGGAATGAAGCTATCAGAGTCTGAGTCATTGAAGATACGGTTTGACTATTGGTCGGGAATTGGTATGTCAGTTTTTTTTTCAAGTCTGATTTTTGTCAGAGCGATTCACTCGGTATTTTGTCAGAAACTCATTCAGCTACTCAGTCAGTAACCCATTCAGTTATTCAGTCAGAAACCCATTCAGCTACCCATTTAGAAAAACGGTCTGTGAAAATTGTTGGAAAATCATTCAGAAACACGTTCAGAAAAACATTCAGAAAACTGGTCAGAAAAATAGTCTGAGACAATCACACAACAAAATTTAACAAAATTATTCAGAATTGGTTGTTGAGAAAACATTTTGAGAAAAAGTCAGCAATACAGTTGGACAAAAAGTCAGAAATGGGTCGGAATGAAATGTATGTTTGAGTCAGTATTTTATGTGTTTGTATTTTGGTCTGATATGTGTCGGCAGAGCTTGGGAACTAGCATGTTCGGCTCAGTTGTTGGAAGTCAGAGCTTGGACAGCTCAGAATTTGGAGGTCAGAATATGACTTGGAAGCAAACAGCAAATGAATCGGCATCAGGGCGCTGATCGTGGTTAGGATTATCAGATCAGCGCCCAAGATTTCAAGCTAAGTATTTTGGAACTCCTATAACATACAAGAAAAGTGATACTTCCTTTCCCAAGCTATCAGGCAAGCATCGAGACCACTATCGGACGAAGGCGGACAACCAGAGAGGTTGCAAAATTCGGTAACGAGAGCAGTGGCGGCATTCAAACGGCATCCGATGTGGGTCAACGGCGGGCGGCAGTACAAATGGCTGCGACAAATGGTTCAGCACAACACGAGGTCCAAAATGCGTCATCAGCGGTCAGTCAGCACAACAGGAAAATTTTGAAATGCGTACGTTCCGTCACCTTTCAAGGCGGGCGGCATGTTCTGGAACGAACGGGTCACCATGAACCACCCTAAGAGACGAAATGACCCAGTAGCAACATGGCGATGCTGCGCGCATTAACGGCTGAGATGCGCGCCAAAATCATCGGCTTTTCCTCGGCCACGAAGAGGATTTTCCAAAGGGTCGAGCCCAAGTCAGCCCAAGATTCGTTCTCTTTTCCCGACCAACCACCAGCGAAGACGGACCACGGTAATAAGTTTGCGGCCCTAGGGGCCTATGTCAGAGGCCCGAGTGGCCAGAGTCAGAAGTCCAGAAGGGACAAGTTTGTGTTTGTAGTTTCGAAATAAGTTGTAAAGAATACAGTCCACTAAAATTTTGTAATGTTTTGAATGAGTGCGTTTTTATTTTATCTCGGAATATCTGATGCTATCGATCCTGCCATCAGGGGCGATCCTGAACAATTATAGATAGACGAGAATTTTTCGACAACGAGATCACAGACTCCACGATCAGAGTTCACCGTTTTTTCATTCAGAAACATTTGGGTTAGCAGACCAGGTTCATTTCCCTGACTTTTAACATGTGTCCAAAACGATTTTGGTCAGGACTTGAGATCACGCTGAACTCGAGCTAGATAGTTCTGGTGACAACGTTTGCTGACTCTTTGCCGTCTTTAGTCGTCGTAGTTCAGTCGTGATCCAAGGAGTCAGTCTTTTCTTTTCAGTAATGTGTTTTGGTACGTGACGGTCGATAACGTAATTCAAGATGTGCGAGAAGGTTTCGGCCACAGCGTTGGGATCAGATGAGTCGAGCTCAGATTCCCTGTCGATGGAAACCAGGGTACAAGAAATCTCGTCGAAGTCGGCGTTCTTGAAGTCAAGATACAAGTGTGCTAATTTTGCGACAGGAGCAAGTCTAGAGACATCAAGCGAGACCAATAAAGCAGTATGATGGTGTACCGCTTTAACGTACGGAGTACATGATTCCCATCGCTGGCAAAGCAGAGATCCAACATTCGACCGCATTCGTTTGTCACGCTTTTAATCTGCCGCAAAGTCGCTGTACTCAGGAAGTCTAGTATGACGTTCGATAGGATGGAAAAAGTTGAGCGTCCTGGATCCGGGTAGAGGAAGTTACCATGGTTGAAGCACCACTTCAAACCGGGCAAATGGAAGTCACCAATCACTAGAATGTCATCCTCGGGTGCACAGAGAGAGCTAACTGTAGACAAGCAGCGCGGAAAAGACTCAGCTAGGGCAACATCTCTCGTGCGGTCTGGAGGCAGATGCAGTACGCAGGCATAAAGTTTACGGTCACCAAGATCAATGCGAATCAACACAAGTTCCAGATCACTCCAGGAACTGTCTTCGATATGATTATTAAATATTCAACTATATTTGTGTGATTGGTTTTATGAATTCAACTATAAATCTGATATCTTCAACTACAATTGAGGCGCTTAGGATCAGAGGGGTGCAAGTGCCGAAATGATGATTTCGAGAAAACGGCCCTCGAAGTTTTTTTTCTAAATCAAAATTTTTGAATCGCTTTTTCTATTTAATTTTCGATGGAGTTTGTTTCAAGAGGTCTAAAATGAATTATTCTGAAAGAAAAACCAAAGTTTCTGCGATATTTATGTTAAAACGGCGGCGAACTACTTTTTTTATATTTTCCACTTGCACCCTTCTGATCCCAAGAATGACACTTGCACCCCTCTGACTCCAAACAATATGATCGCATCCTTTTGAACCAGTATGCAACTATATTTTCAGTATGTCACTAGCTGTTTTGTTTTTGTTCACACATTTGATTTTCTGCGTTTTCGGGCTACAAATTCCATGTAACTCATAATGAACGAGGTTTGCAGAATCCACGATCCTTATTCCCAGAATTTGTTGAAAACTTCCAATCTCTCTTCTTCCCTAATGGATACACAAGAATACCTGCATATGTGTTCTTCCATTGGAATCAACTGTTTAGCTGGTCGTTTTTTCAGATAGAATCAACGTACGTTTCCCCTTGGTTTCGTAGCTTTTTCCGCAAGTAGAGTTTCCAGACTGTCTGATTTCGTTCGCATTTTCGGGGTCTTGATGAATGGCCAGTTGACTCTCCAGAAGTGGACTCATTCTCGTTAGCAATTGCAGCAGCAGAAACTTCTGATTCTCCTAAAGAACCGTGGATGTTTAATTTTTCTTTTTTTTGGTCCAATTCTATCAGGCTACTTTCCAAAAATGTCATGTAAATAACATTTATTTTGTAAAATACCTTCCGCAAACGACTCATCTGAACTTTCCGAAGTTTAAGCTTGTTCCGTGGAAAAGTATGTGACATCATGATCAGAGCCTGTCGATAAATCTGAATCGTGCGTGCGTTTTGTGTCTGCCTTTTATCCTTATTAGCATAGGCTAAATTTGCCATAAAAAAAAACAAACCTTTTAGAATTTTTCGTATACATGACAATGAGATTTTTCATGTTTATTAACCTGCCGGCGAAGTTTCATCTGAATCTATTTTCATCACTCTCTATCTGAGGACTTTGGATTATCCTGGTCAGAACCAGTAGAAAATCCTGAAATGTCGGAGCTAGATGATGATTCCATGTATGTTTTTTTTCACTACTTGTTTTCAGCCCAAAAGATTGATCCTTTGCACTTGCACCCTTCTGACGCCAAACGAAACAGGATTTTCATTAACACGTTATTTTTTAAAACAGCTTAAAAATATTAATTTTTTTTTTCGACCTGTGTCTTCTACAGAATGTTCATCTATACTTTAAATTTCCAGAAAACATTATATCTCAGTTTGTCTCATTTGTATGATTGATTCAACCATAACTATAATAAATTCAACTATATATTGATGCTGAGCATTCAACTAAATATATTTTAATTTGAATTTTTTTTTCAGTGGGCCGCACTCAAAATAAAATTAATTGATAAATAGCAGAGCTCAACTTATAAACAGTTTTTGATAAAATCAAATCTTGAAATGGAAAGTGAAAACGATAAAGTTTAAGAAAACTTAAATTTTACCTCGATTTTTTATGCAAGGCGGACAATAACAGCCCAAAATTTAATAGCTTCATCACTTGCTATATCTTAATCTTAATTTTCTAATTGATTTGCACTTTATGGGAAAATTTGTTCTTCTCAATAGAGACATCATTTGCTTCCCTTTGATATTAAAAACGAAAATTTTCGAAGGCCTTTGTATGGTTTATAATAAATGTGGGCCATTTTGAAAAGTTTTCTGGAACAATATCACATCGATAGCTTATTGTGAGAATAATATATTTCAAAAAAATCACTGTCTTCTCAGCGTTAGACGTTGAATCGTTATTGAGCATTAATTCCCTTTTTCTGTGGGTGGTGGTGACGATCTGGTGTTTTCAAATAACAATTTTTGTATATGATTCGGCATTGAGTTGTTGTGCAAAAGACTGAGTCGATTTGGGGTCATTTTTGAATTTCTCAAACTCTTCGGTCTAAAAAGTTTCTTTTTTGTCCAAAATTTGGGGTGTAAGGTTTGTATGGGAAAATTGAATATTTTGTACTGAATAATCAACATAATTTTGTTTCTTCTGTGGAACCAAGCCAGCTGATGATTTTGTGCCAATTTATGAAATTCTTAAAGCAAATTTTCCGCTGAGCAACTTTGTCGAAGGCCGTAACTTAAGATCTTATTGAGCAAAAAAGTTATTAGCTGTTAAACAGGGGAATGTCTTTTCGCATTGATAAATAAGAAATTCAATTGACATCACTGCTGGAGCCTCGCGAAGTATTGCATGAAAAGTAGCCATGCAATACCTATATTTAGAGTTTAACCAATTATACCATTACAATTGAATGTATCATATATACTAAGCTTGCCAGATTGCCCGGTTTTATCCGGGTTTGCCCGGATATTTGATGCAAAATTTCGAGAAAGTCCGGTCCGGCCCGGTTGCCCGGATATCGTGAAAAAAGTCCGGATATTGCCCGGATTTTTTTACAATTTTCACAAAGAAACCAAAAAAAAAATCAAAGTTTTTGAGTAAGTTTCAGCAAAATCGATTAACGGTATTTAAATTTTCAACGGTTGCTTCAGATAATTTCGCTGATTTACTTTTATAAACCTTTAAATATTTAAGTGTCCCAAAAAGTTTTTGGAAGTCTGCAATCGCATTAATAAAATATTAATTTCATTTTTTTGCATTTTTTCTTTGCTTTTATATACACCTGAATTTTGCCCGGTTTTTGCCCGGTTTTTGGATTTGAAATATTGAAATACACGCTCGGATTTTGCCAGGTTTTTTGAAAAAATGCCCGGAATTGCTAGGCCCGGATGGGAATGGAAAAAATTCTGGCAACCTTAATATATACTGTTGAATGTGAGAGGCCAACCAGAAATGTATAGTTGAATCTATTGTATTTAAAGTTAATTGTATAAATTCAACCATACAAATGTAATTGCACAAAATTGATGGCCTCGATCAATCACGGAGTAGCAATCATTGGCGAAGTAGAAGTTGTTCTGCCTAGCCACGCCAGCGATCATGGAATTGGAAATTCGTAAGTTGAGCAAATCCTAATAAAATTTGCTTTTTGAAGTCTTTAAAAGTGTTGTTGTATAAACATATTTGCACAGCATTTCCAGTTCAATGATTTAAGGTGGATATGAGGAGTTAACCAAGCTAAGCTAAGCTAAGCTAAATTCAACCATACAAATGTAGTTGAATCTATCATATTTACAATTGAATCAAATATTCCATTATAGTTGAATCTACTACATTCATAGTTGATTGCGTAAAGTCAATCATCAGTTGGTAGTAAAGTCCATTATATTTATAGTTGCATGCAAAAAAAAATCAACTACGCTTTGATGATTGGTATAACCAGCTGAAATAATTAGAACATCAGTCGTATTTTTTCTCCGTGCTAGCTCCTATAATGGTCATGGTCCAGTGACAGAGACTATATAACCAACGTTTCTCCGTAGAGTTTACAATCTTTGTATACTCCGTAAAGATATTTTGCATTCTTTTATATTCAGTAGAGCTTACAATTCCTCTTCGTTTATTACGTTTTTCGTTGTGTGTGTGTCCATTTGGACTTCCTAAATTTCCCTTACCTAGTTGGAAGCGGCGGGATTGGACCTTCGATCGTGGGTACTTTCCCGGTTAGGAATTGTTGAGTGAAAACAGTATCAAATAGCTATCGCTAATGTAATGTGATGATATTTGAGAACCACTAAACATTACCTCTGGCCCAAGAACCGATTTGGGAAGAGCCTGTGGTCCATTGTTCAGTGATCCATGGAGCTGTAAAGTGCGTGCCGCGCTCTGCCACCCGAAGCCAAAACCAAGATGATCAAGGCGGCTCTGATTGGATTTTGTGTTTGTGTTTTCCGGAAATTCGCTATGTTTATTTTTTTTATTTCATCTATTGAACCTCGTGCCGCCCTATCCCGGCTTAATGTAAATGTGATTTACGCAGAAGAAAAGTGAAGCACGTTGCGGTTTTTGCTCGGGATCAATGGAACAAATTTGTGTTTCGTTTCAGCCGCAGCTCCGGTAGAAGATCCAGATCTTCCTATAGCATCCAAGGGAAGAAAAAGCGAAGACGATTGAATTACCAATCGATTGTCGGCGGATTGTATAGAGTGGCTTTGATCGGTGGCCACTCAGCTATGAAAAATGCGTCGTGATCTAATTTTTTTCGGATGATTCTTTTCTGGGCGTAGAAGAAATTTCGATATAACACCCATTTCCGTTTGACCGTTGGAATTCTAGAGAGCTGTCAAAAGGAGGAACATAGATATTGCAGTTTGCTGGAACTGAACAGTAATCAGATTGATTTTAGTTCTAAATTAACGCGAGATCTGCACTGTCATACACAACAGATTATTTAGAATTTAAATATTGGAGTTAACACTGTAATTTTTAAAATTTGTCATTTTTGTCATTCTTGTCATTTTTGTCATTTTTGTCATTTTTGTCATTTTTGTCATTTTTGTCATTTTTGTCATTTTTGTCATTTTTGTCATTTTTGCCATTTTTGTTTTTTTTTTTTCATTTTGAATCCCTTGGGCAACGTAGTGGTAAATTTAGAAAAGATTTCAGGTATTTTTCAGACCCTTAGTCATTCTGAATTCATGCAAAAAACATCCTCAGCACAATATCCCACCATATTGTGTGGGAAATAAATATCGTATTAATTTATGGAGCGAATATTACTCACATGAAATCGCCATAAATCTCACCTCTGAGATATGCCAAAGTCGGCTTTAATTACACTTGCGCGCGGGATAAAGTCACTCCAGCTTCAGCCGGTCTCTCGCTCGTAAGAGTATGGATGCATGCATGTTTGGAAGTCGTAGGACTTTGTATAAGGGACAGAAATCGAAGGAAAAAAATAAATATTTTTAACTCCCTCTCGATAGCCCTTACTCTGAAAAGGTTAAAAAAAACTTACTACAAAAAGCAAATTTTTTTTATTATTTTCATCCGGACTCTGAAGAAAGAACGCACGCAACCTTTCAACGCGTGGAGGAATGTCTGGTTTGCGTGATTTTTTTTTGTCGGAGATGAATTATGGGAGATTTTTTCCCATCCCATAAGCTTGCCCGGTTTATCGAACTATAATCTCCCATTCAGTAGAATCTTGTAGCTACGAAAAACATCCTCCCCGAACTTGTTGAATGAGCGACGTGCGATATTGACGCAGTTAGAATGGGTAAACAAAAAAATTAACGCTCTCGAACAATACCGGCTCAATTAACTAGTCTAGTTCGCACACTTAACATATCATTTCCATTAGCAAACAATCTCGGCGGTCATTTTCCATAAGCCATCAACGGGCATCCGCCGACATCCGGCTGTAAGCGTGTTCAATGTAAGTTTTTTTTATTTTCCGAGACCAGTCATCTTTCAATCAAACCTATATGGCTGTGTAATACCTAATCGTAAGTAATCTCATTAAAATCGTCTCTGGCCGACGACGACGAGCGTCTCGATGGAGAAAAATCTAAATTATAACTAATTGCTTCTATCAAGAGGCCGGGTTTGGGGTCGTTCAACAAGTCCAGCTCTCGATACTGCAACAAATCAATAACCGGCGAGGGTGAGTCGTGATGTCTGAATCAACTGCAACCAGAAAAATGCCTCAGGTGGTGGTGGTCGAAGAAGAGAGTGAGGCAGACAGGCAGGTGGCTCTAACCTGAAAAGTTAACTTATTTACTACTCTGCTCAATCAAAACGAACAACGTGCTGTGAATGAACTTCAACCGGATCGCTCTCCGGAGCGCCTTTTGAACCCTTCGGGTATAGGCATAGATCCGAACTCTTTGCCCATAACAGCAGCAATAACAACAAACCTCAGATGCTAACCTAGCTCTCGGTTTAATGGATTAGTTGGTGTAATCATAATCATTATGCCAATAGGCCGGGGCAATACGATCTCGATTTCGATTCATTTTTACGCCAATAAGTTGCTGCAGCCTCGCCAAAAGGTACATTATTGGCACTCTTTTATGACGATCTCAACGGCTGCCATGGAGCACGATGAATAGTTAATCATGCGAGCATATCACTTATAAATTAAGTTATTAAAACTGACCGACACGGAATGCTGCACGTGTTCGCTCGAGATTCGAGATTGGGATGTTGAGGGATTTGGATTTGGACCTGGCGCTGGTTGACAAATGAAGCCAAAATAAGTTAGCTGTCTCTAAAGAAGCTGTTTCGAAACAATCCGAAGCGATGTGTTGAAATGATCATTTGAACACAGTTAAGAGTCAAACCACTTTGAAGTCGTGGTAGATTCACATTTAAAATTTAAGTTTTTGACGATGACCTGATAAGGTTTTACTAGATGTATAAGGTCAGTCCTCAAAATTAAGTTACTAAATATTGACAGAAAACTATATTTTTTCAACTGAATTGAATTGGCAAATTTAGCAAAACAATATAGTAGATATTAAGAATTGCGTAGAAAAGCATTTAAGTAATTCACCATCAAATTTACAAAATTCTTTATGCAAATTTTAATATTTTGATAAAAATAAACAATCACTTTTATTTGGTTTTTTTTTTAATTTTAAATCGGTGAAGATTATATATTTTAAGTGGGAATATTTCAAGAGCTGCAGAAATTCTTGACATGCCAACCCGGATGTCTAACCCAGTGCACCAAACCTAAAAAGATTCTTCTGGCATCTCGAATAGAGCATTGTTTGATAATATTCAAGTCCAAACATAATTGACTTAGTAAACCAAATTCTCCAAAATGACAAAATAGAAGAAATTGAATGAAAAGATAATAAAAAAAAATTTACCAAACCTTCAAATATGACAAAATTGACATGAAGGACAAATTGACAAATGCAAAAAATGACAACAAAGAAAAAAAATTACAAATTCCACAAAATTTAAAACATTCAAAAAAATTGACAAAATGATCAAAACTGACAAACATCGTCAATATAACAAAAATGTCAAAAACAACAAAATAATAAAAAAATCGAAAAACTAACAAAATAGCGAAATTTGTTAATATACAAAAAATTTCAAAAATGATATAACAATAAAAAAAATACGAAAAATTTACAAAATTGACAAGACTGAAACAAAAAATGACAAAAATTGCAAAAATAACAGAAATGACAAAAATGACAAAAATGACCAAAAGGACAAAAATGACAAAAATGACAAAAATGACAAAAATGACAAAAATGACAAAAATAACAAAAATGACAAAATTGACCAAAATGACAAAAATGACAAAAATGACAAAAATGACAAAAAATGACAAAAATGACAAAAATGACAAAAATGACAAAAATGACAAAAATGACAAAAATGACAAAAATGACAAAAATGACAAAAATGACAAAAATGACAAAAATGACAAAAATGACAAAAATGACAAAAATGACAAAAATGACAAAAATGACAAAAATAACAAAAATGACAAAAATGAAAAAAAAAATGACAAAAATGACAAAAATGACAAAAATGACAAAAATGACAAAAATGACAAAAATGACAAAAATGACAAAAATGACAAAAATGACAAAAATGACAAAAATGACAAAAATGACAAAAATGACAAAAATGACAAAAATGACAAAAATGACAAAAATGACAAAAATGACAAAAATGACAAAAATGACAAAAATGACAAAAATGACAAAAATGACAAAAATGACAAAAATGACAAAAATGACAAAAATGACAAAAATGACAAAAATGACAAAAATGACAAAAATGACAAAAATGACAAAAATGACAAAAATGACAAAAATGACAAAAATGACAAAAATGACAAAAATGACAAAAATGACAAAAATGACAAAAATGACAAAAATGACAAAAATGACAAAAATGACAAAAATGACAAAAATGACAAAAATGACAAAAATGACAAAAATGACAAAAATGACAAAAATGACAAAAATGACAAAAATGACAAAAATGACAAAAATGACAAAAATGACAAAAATGACAAAAATGACAAAAATGACAAAAATGACAAAAATGACAAAAATGACAAAAATGACAAAAATGACAAAAATGACAAAAATGACAAAAATGACAAAAATGACAAAAATGACAAAAATGACAAAAATGACAAAATGACAAAAATGACAAAAATGACAAAAATGACAAAAATGACAAAAATGACAAAAATGACAAAAATGACAAAAATGACAAAAATGACAAAAATGACAAAAATGACAAAAATGACAAAAATGACAAAAATGACAAAAATGACAAAAATGACAAAAATGACAAAAATGACAAAAATGACAAAAATGACAAAAATGACAAAAATGACAAAAATGACAAAAATGACAAAAATGACAAAAATGACAAAAATGACAAAAATGACAAAAATGACAAAAATGACAAAAATGACAAAAATGACAAAAATGACAAAAATGACAAAAATGACAAAAATGACAAAAATGACAAAAATGACAAAAATGACAAAAATGACAAAAATGACAAAAATGACAATGACAGTATTCACTATTATCATTCATGACAGTTAGGTTGATTTTTTCAATTCTAAAAAATTTGTACATTTTCTTAATGTTGTTGGTTTTTTCAATCAAGTATATCAACGTGTATAATTTTTGTAAAATTTTGTTGGTTTGATTTAGATGATCTGTCAAATCTGTTAAATTTTAACAAAAAATCGCGCGTACATAGTGATAAATTTGAAATATAAATATATAATTGACAAAATTGTCAATATTTATTGCCAATAAATTTGCAAAAATATAAAATTAAAAACATTACTAAATTGACAAAAAATGCCAAAACGACAAAATTAAAATTATTGACTTAAGTCGCAAAATTGTGATAACTCTCATAATTTAAGAAATCAATTGTTAGAATGCTTGTTTTTTAGACTGAGTCGATTTGAGGTCATTTTTGAATATCTCAAACCCTGGGGTCTTTAAAGCTTCAATTTGGTCCAATACTAATCCATGATTTTTTGCAGAATTTTTAAGTAACGTTTACATGAGTAAATTTGATCTTTTAGGTTTGTATGGAAAAATTGAATATTTTGTACTGAAAAATCAACATCATTTTTGTTTCTTCTGTGGAACCGAGCCTGCTAATGGTTTTTGTGCCAATTTATAAATTTCTTCAAGGAAATTTTCCGCTGAACAACTTTGTGCAGTATCATAACTTCGTATCTTTTTAGACAAATAAGTTATTAGATCTTTAACAGGTGTATGTCTTTTGGCATTTATAAACAAGAAATTCAATTGACACCATTGCTGGGTGCCTAGCGAAGTATTGCAAGACCACTTTTCATGCCATACTTCGTGGGGCACAAGCAGAGGTGTAAATTTAATTCATGGTTTATCAATCAAAAAAGACATACAGCATTTAAACTTTTTTTGTCTAAAAAGATACGAAGTTATGATATTGCACAAAGTTATTCAGCGGAAAATTTACTTGAGGAATTTTATAAATTGGCACAAAAACCATTAGCAGGCTCGGTTCCACAGAAGAAACAAAAATGATGTTGATTTTCCAGTACAAAATATTCAATTTTTCCATACAAACCTAAAACTTCGAATTTACTCATGTAAACGTTACTTAAAAATTCTGCGAAAAATCTTGGATTAGTTTTGGACCAAAACGAAGCTTTTAAGACCCCAGGGTTTGAGAAATTCAAAAATGACCCCAAATCGACTCAGTCTATTGTTTATGCCGGTCCATTATGTACTGAATTTTTCTCTTATTTAAGATACAAAAAAAAAATCCTCAGTTGTAAGGAATTGATCGAGATAAAATTTTTATGTCTGGATGGAAAATCCACGATAAACATTTTTTTTTCCATCCGCATAAGCTTTGCCAGGTTGCCTAAATTTTTACAGCGCGTATCCGGGGTGGGCAAATCCGGGCTATTTTATCACAGAACCTGGCATGATCCGGGAATTTGATTTTAAATTTTCGACTTAAATTCCGGACAATTTCCGGAGAAATTTATTCATAATCCAGGCATTCCGCAACAAAAATCAAGAACACAAAAATTTAAAATTTTTGATTTTCTTTTAATTTGTTATCTGATTTTTAATCTATTCAGGCATTCATGATTATTTTTATAAACTTTGTTCGAGAGGCTTCATATTGGATACATAAATGAAAAAAAAAAAAAACAACAACACAGTTTATATTTTATTTTTGTTTGATTTGGCTAATACAGAGAATTAATTCTTTCAATGAAATCCGGGCAACCGGACTTTTTCCAATTTTTTTCATTAAATATCCGGGAAAACCCGGAGAAATTCGGGCAATCCGGCAAGTTTATTGCGCTCACTGCACATCGTTAAATTTTTTGCAGATTTTTTTTTAATTTTCTATAAATTTCTGCGAAATTTCTATAACTATTTATTGGCTGGCCTTCTGATACATTTGTAAGCAATGGAGTAGTATATGTAAAGAATTTAGCTATCCTGATGCCTACTGGGCTTGTGATGTAGCCCAGTTGGTGGGTCAGTTGCTACCTGAACTAATGTCTTTGAGTTCGAGTACAAGAGTAAATATCGAACACAGTTGTACCGGATGATTTTTTCAATAAGGCCGGAACAAAGTAGAAATCGTTCATTTGTTACTGGAGTTGAAAATCGTGAAGGTGGTTTGGAAGAGCGAAAATAATCCAAATTTCTAATAAATTGGAACAATTTTGACAAAAACTAGGATGTAAGAAACTTGTATACAATCTTTATTGCCCTAAGCAGGCTTCGGACTCTTTTCAGAGCCCAACAAGAGCGGTGTAAAAATCAGCTCCACTCTTTAAATTTTGTATTGAGCGGAGCAAGAGTGGTCGATTGGAGCGGAGTGACAATACACACAGGGAGCGTTTTTCGTCACTCACAAAACACTCAAAATTGAAATGAGCGCTCTATAAGAGCGTCTCCTATAGAGTACTCCTAAGGTGTACACAATGTGCGTCAAAGTAATTAATTGATGGTGCTGTTCGCTTTGGTTCGTATCCAGCTGTTTTTTTGGAAGATGAATCAAAAAATAATAAAATCAAGCCGGAACAGATGAGAACAATATACTCTAATACACTTTGGTTACATATAAGTTTTCATCAAACAACAAATCAAACAAGTCACGCTTAGAACCGATCCGAAAGGCCTTTACCGGGTGAAACAAAATTGCTCCCCCACGGTGGTAAAGGTAGCATAAGTCATCTGCTGTATAGTGGTGCTGATTGAACATTGAAAGTTAATTTTACAGTCCGCTAGCTAGTGTCGAAGGTGTTATCAACAAGATTTTTTTTTTTTGGATTTAGATTGTTTTGAATTCGTGAAATAAAATCAATACCTACTAGCATATACACTAACAAAGAATGCCCCTAAATGTTTGCCAGAAACAAGTCGTTGTCATGGACTTTTATGTGACTAACAATTGTTACGGACTACAATTTTGACCAATATATGCGTTTTTGAAAAACGCTTAATTGTTTCGGTACATCATGTTATTTTTTAACAAAATTTAAAATAATAACATATCGTCAACTGGGGCAACATGCAACACTTTTCAACTAAAATGGCTTCTAAATAACCCACGTCCACAGATTATAATAACCTTTATGCATCAAAAGTTTTAAGGTTGATGGGATATCAAATTGGCGTAGTGAGAAAAATTATTGGTTTTTTCAGTTATTCTTAATTTTCAAAAAACATTCGATTTTCACTATACTAAGAAACAGGGGTAACTTGCAACAAACTTAGTTTAAAATGAAAAATCTAATTAAAACGTATATAAATGTATTGTTTTTGATAAATTGATGAAATGAAATTTTTGATGCCATAAAAACCGTTACGCATAAAAACACCAATTGCAGTAAATTTAGGATCTGTTGAAACTAATTTTTGAATTTTTTGTGAACATAAGGATGCTGCATACATTTAGGGGTAAAAAATACTTTAAAAAATTCTACAAGCTAAAATCATAGAATTAAATGTTTGAATGAATGAAATTTCAATGCTGACAAACGCGTGATGCAAAACGATCATATTCCAGCACATGGAAACGAGATTTACAAGGTGTCTCTTCGATTGACATTTTGTTGCATGTTACCCTAGACTGGTAATTGAATTATGAAAATATTAATTTAAAAAAGTTTGGAGATGGCTCGAAAAGTATTTTTATACCGACAGTTACAAAAAAATTAAACTAGAAAACAGTTTGTAGGTGATATCATTAAACCATTCCGTCATACTGGGGAAAGCATTTTACGGCATCGAAAAATGTTAAAATTTGTACATGTATTGGAGATTTTTTTTTAATTTTAAATGAAAATGAAAAAACTTCAAAATACTAACTTAAGATGTGAGAAATTATTTCATCATCACTTTGTAGGCATTAAAAGATAACTTGATTGCATTATATAAAATTAAAAATAAAACAGGGCTGTAGTAATCAAATAATGCATCTAACCCCGCTGTTACATGATGCCCCGTTTGACGGTACTTGAACTGAAAGAGGATGTATTTAATGACTAAAATTCACGCAAAGCTAGATATTTGGTCTACTAACACCCGAATAAACGAAAAATTAGTGGGAAAATGAAACGTAAAGTGGCTTATAATTGTGAGGGACCGTAGTTCAAGATTTTTTGCCGAAAATTGACTTTGTGGGACTTTGTCGGTTTTCCGAAACATAGTTTAATATTAATATGCATTATGAATATTCAAATGATTAACATGTGATTTTCAGCGAGTTGTGAAATTCTCAAATAATCCATACGATTCCCCCAGAGATTTAAAAAATGGCAGTGCCAGATGTTTTATGTAATTTCTAAGTCAAGTGACATCAAACAGTCATCAAGATGTACGTACCGTAATCCGGGGTAAGATTGATCACTTTTTTCAATATATTTCGATTATTGTTTCTGTTAAGGGGAATGTGGCATGTTTTATATTTTTAAAACCATTACTGCACTCCTTTGAACGTATAACATGGATGCAGAAATTTATTTGACTACTTTGAATTTGATTTAAAAATCATTTTCGTCTCTGTTCAGAATTTGATGCTTTGGGGTGACATTGATCAGTCTCTATTCTGACGGTTATTACGAGTTTTCTTGATCATAAAGGATACAAAACACCTTCATAATATTAACATGTGTTAGTTCATCAATTTTACCTTGATTTTAACCGTTTTATTTAAAAAAATATATAAACGAAAAAAAATAACAATGGTGCCGCATACATTTAGGGGCAAAAATTATAATAATTGCTAAATAGTTTGAGCTTCAAAATACAAATGAACTTTTACCTTCACACATTATCCTAGGTTCTCCCACTATTTCCATTTTCATTTTTTCTTCAAAGTTACCGATTTGATAGGGTTCCTATCCATTTGTCCAATACCCCGGTGATCAAAGTTACCCCGTTTTACGGTACAAGTTTTTTTTTTAATTTGATAATGAAATTTTCCCCATTCATCTATTGTCATAATAATGTAGATATATGTTATTGAGTAGCTGTAAACGATAACTTTACATTACATAAATTTCATTAAACCATTGGAATTTGAACCTCGGCACCAAGCGCTTACACGCTTTGATTCAAAGCGCTGAGAATTCCATTAATGAACGTCTTTTTTTGCTATGCAGATGATGGGAAGGAAAGTTTCCTAAAAACACACTTTATTTCCCTAAGAGCACGCTCTAAGAGCTACACTGACGGAGCACACATCACTCATGTAAGTGAGTGTCGAACATTTATTTTCGGGAAGCATGAGCAGAGTGTGTGCGGTATTAGCGCTCAGAAGAGCGTGGGTTCCACTCCTCTTTGTGAAGCTTTGCTCTTGCACTAATGAGTGACACCTCAGGAGTCGTCCGAAGCCTGGCCCTAAGTCGAAAAATAGATTTATTTTAGATGAAAATTTCTCAAATCTCAAATATCAAGAGCGATACAATGTATATCTTCTAGAGTTTTACTTTCGGTGCAGCAAATTTTGGGATTTTCCTAGAATTTATAAAAAAATTAAATAAACAATCTTAAGTTTTATTTAATGCCCTCTCCGGGATTTTCGAAAAAAATAATAACTATCCTCAAACTGCAACGATGATACAAAGTCGCGAATGTCAAAAAGATATTAAAACGACTATAATCGAAAACAAAACTTGTGTACCCAAATGTTACTTTAAAGTTCAGTTTAAAATAATTGAATAGTTTTTAACCAAAACGATGCTTTTTAAATCTCAGATTCTGAGGAATTCGAAACCCAAGTTACCAAAAGTTCCCTAAACAGGCAGCTTCGTTCAACTAATAAATGGCATTCTAATCAGCTTTAAAATTTATGTTCATATCACTACTTCCAAAGTCCATTGTGTAAGCTGAGTAGAAGGCATTCGGCTTCCACATGAGACGTCGAATTCGAAAAAAAATTAAAAAAAAAAATTCTAACTAATCCTTGTTCTTGATTTTTATCCATATTAATTTTAATTTAATGTTTCTTTCTTGAAGATTTCTCTTTGAAAAAATATAATATTTATAATGTTAAACAATACACCAAAAAAATTAAAATCCTCTGCAAGTTTTTCGACCGGAAGATTTTATGTTTCTTTATCAGCAAATATTTTTCATTACAAATCAATTGAATAGGTAATTAAAATCCTGTGGATGATTCTTAAAGAAAAAAAAAACCAGGCTTTTTCTATAAAAAAATATGCAAAATAAACGGGAAATCTACTTTATTTTTGTGATTTTCACCTGAATTTTAAATACAAATTAACTTTTAGTAAAAATTTGAAACTTCAATAATGATATCATATCTATAAGTCTGCGATCCTTTGCAATTCAAATCACTCAGCGAAAATGTCATCTTTCAAAATTCAAAATTTGATTTTTGGACCTGGTTCCGAATTTAAATGTACAAAAGAAAAACGATATCTGAATTTAGATTCCAGATCCTTAATTCAAATATAAGCGAAGAATTGGAATCCAAGAAATTGAATGGCATCCCTTCATTCATTAATCTTTTATTTTAATTAAGATATTTTTGAATAAATCTGATTTCATTATTTCAATAATTTGCATAATTTGGTATGATGAATTTGATGAGTTTTCAATTCCGAAACGCCATTTTGAAGCTGCCTAAGAATTAAATTCAAAAATTTAGAATCTGAACATGAAAGAATTTTTAAAATTAAGAAAATTACTATGAAAGTATTGAAAATTCATTTGATTCAAATGATGATGAATGGTGATTACGAATCGAAAATCTAGAATTTCAATCTTGATACAGAATCCGAAATATAAAAACAGAAATATTATTTTGATAACATGGAACCAGAACCTCTGAAATGAGTTAAAATTCATTGGGAATTGATAGCTCAGAAATGAATTTCTATCAACAAGTGAGAAAATTTTGAAAAACTTCAGCAGATTTATGAATCTGGGATTAGGTTTTGGCATCGATGCTGAGTCAAGATTATCACTCCTGAATAACCTTACTCTATCATCAAAATTTGATAATGAATTTAAATTTTTGACCATCTCTATGCTCATTTTTCGTATTTTAGCAGCTCTGCTATTCTGTTTTGCACTCTTGTGCAAAATCTTAACGCTAACGTTTGCATTAAAGTTCTTTAGAAGTTCCTCATGGAATCAAAATTTGGATTTTTGAGGTATTTGGAACGCACAACTGTTTTTCGATCAACTTCTCAAGTAAAAAAAAAGTTCCATAAAATGGTCTCTTAGAAGCTTACTCTGTCCTGATGTTAGGCTTCATTGCGTTCTACTCAACTAAAATTTTAAGTTCTTATTGATACCTTCAAGTTTCATAAACAAAGCTGAGTAGAACGATATTCAGCTTCAAATGAAACTTTAAAAAATAAGCTTTCAAAATAAAGCGTTCCGTTTTTTACTTTGGATTCTGAGTTGCTTTAATCTTTATTTTTAGGTCGGAACAAATTTCAAATCCTTCTTTTGTCACTCGGAGTAAGAACATCGCGAGGGGGGGATAATAAAAAAATAATGCAAAGCTGATAAATTGGAATAAATTGCACGAAATCTTTTATGCAACAAAATTGCATACTACATCATTGCCAAAACCTATAAATCAAGTTTTATCGAAAAATTCAATTTAATCAAGAATATAAATGGTGATAAAACTTCCATCTTCCACAATTTGTCTTTTGCCCTTGTAATCTTTCGGATAATTGATATTTTGGTCGAAATTTCCATAAAATACTTAAAACTTTATTTACTCCCTCCTTCGTGATTTTTCTAAATTTCGAAGAGGTGGAGGGGGTGACAAAGGATGAAATTGATATTAACACTAAACGTACCGGAGGCGGTCAAATGACGGTTTTTGAACTTTAAACGATGATTACGCCTTATATAATTGTTTTTTCGCAAATTTAACGACAGGACTATTTTTGTTTTTGAAATGCAAGTATTTTTGCGTTTTTAAATTTTTTTTATGTGTTACGGTTTTCGAATAACGTATGTGGTATACCTATTCATACCGTGAGCGGTCAAATGACGGCAAACACCGTTTTCGCTAAAACTCCCTTGTTTCTCAACCGATTTCTACCAAATTTATAGTTTTGAAAAGCTTATAACTCGACTCAAATATGTTTCTCAGACAATTTTCAGCTACAATCAAAAACTTTAAAGTTATTTACAGTACAAGAAAAATTTTATGAAAAAACATGCTTCAGGAAAAAGGTTGTAAATCAGTTATTAAGTGCTCGAAAAAAATTTCACTTAATGCCTGAGAAAGCTGAAGTTAGAAGCTATATGTTGCACATATGGAAAAAAAATTTGAAAATTTTCTAAGATCATGGCTACAAAAAATGTAAAAAAATTGTTTAAAACCCGTACTTTTCAATCAATCAACCGCCAAAGCTGTTCCTGTTACAGTAGAAAATTTCTAAAAAGTGAAATAAAAAGTAGACGTAATTTGTCACATTTTGACATCTTTAGATTTTTGAAATACGAAGTACATAATTGATGACGACTTTTCAAAGGTAGCAGTTTTTCGAACTTTTTATCAATTTTGATTTTCTAAGACAATTCCTACACCAAGCTCAGCTTTGCACTGGATTTTGAGTACGTTAACGTAAGGTTTAGGCAATAAAACTATATGCAAAAGAAAGCTTATTTCATACCGGTTCTAGTGGTGTAACTGCATTGGCGGTGCAATGCTTGGCAAAAATATGATAAATAAAACAGTGAACTAGTTTCTGAATTTTGAGAAGTCAGCACAAATTCTTGCTTGGCAGACGGGCGCAGTGGGTGGTAGGGGAGGAGCGGGCTATATGCGCCTATTAAGCAGAACACTGATTTAATCAAATATCTCAACGAATATGTGTACAAAAACTATATACACGTGTGCAGGCATCTGTTTTCTATACATTGGAGTAATTTTTTTGTAAAAATTTTCTTCTGTTTCCAAGAAAACAATTTTATTATAAGTGTTGTCTAAAATGCCGAACCTCAAACCGTGCGGGCTAAATGCGCCTATTTATGTTTTGAACAAAATTTCTGTTTTTGGGCAATATTTCCGTTTAATTTCATTGAAACTGCTAGAAAGTAATAATTTCCGTACGACAAAGCTGAAGTTTTATAAAAATCTTTGTATATTATAATTTTGTTCGATGCACACTGAGAAAATCGTGCACGAATAAAGTGGCGCTATCTGGTCCTGGGAAAGCGAAGCAGCCCAGTGAATTTTCATTGTTTTTCCACTGGGGCATGCTGTCAGACCAAAGGCGTTAGCAGCAGTGGGCTGCGAGGAAAACGACAAAGATTAATTTCCGCTCTTTTCATCAGGCCCACTATAAAAGGCCCTGTAGGAAAACGCGTGGCCTCTTTTTCCGACGGTGGCGGCCGAGGAGTAAAAACATCAACAAACCAGCAGAGCAGAGCAGTGCGATTGTTGACTAAAATAATGTTGAAATTTCTTAAAGTTTTGTACTTGTAAATAGTTTAAATTTAGTAAATAGTAAAAGTAGTAAATAAATTTATGTAGTGTTGAAATAAATGTGTTAGAAACAAAATAAGTGCAATAAACTTACCGGTGCTGAAAAGGAAAAAAGGAAGACTACTTACCTGTAACTTACCTGCGTATAATCGATGACGAACCTGAAAGAAAATTAAAAGGAGAGGAAAACCAACAACGAAACGAAAGGTACTTCCGTTCATGTGGTCCTTCGAACCGGATGCCCGTCGAACTCCGAGCGTCCGGAACTACTCTACATTCTGGAAGATAACCTTATCATCTCGACGTTGGTGGAGTGAGCTGCAATCAAATTTCATTATACAAGGCATTGAAATTGCCTCGAGAAGGTAATTAGTATTCCAACCACCTCTATCTTGGTACGTTTTGTGCTCCGCTGGGAAAATTTATCTTGCAGATTAACACGTGCACGATGGCTACGGAACGGCGTATCAAGTCGCTCAAAATGCGGCTCCGGAGTATTGAGACGTCGTTCAACCTAATTAAAGTCTTCGTTGAAAACTTCGACGAAGAAACTCAGTCGATGGAAGTTCCTGTTCGGCTGGAGAACCTGGCCGTGTTGTGGGTGGACTTCGGCAAAACGCAAGCCGAACTTGAAGCCGCTGATGTAGACGATAATGCGGTGATGGAACATCAGCTGAAGCAGCGGGCCCAGTTCGAGACGGACTACTACCGTGTTAAGGGTTTTTTGCTGTCCGTTAATAAAAGTACATCGCCCAGCTCCCACTCTTGTCACTCCAGTGCGCATTTCCCTACTTCTTCGCAAATTCGGCTCCCAGATGTGAAACTTCCCGTTTTTACTGGCGCTCTCGAAAATTGGTTGAATTTTCATGATCTATTCATTTCATTGGTGCATTCGTCGACTGAGTTGTCCAATATCCAGAAATTTTATTATTTACGTTCGTCATTAGCGGGGGATGCGTTAAAGCTGGTACAAACGATTGTGATTAGCGCCAATAATTACCCAGTTGCGTGGAACTTGCTGATAGATCACTTCCAAAATCCTGCACGTTTGAAACAAGCCTATGTCGACTCCCTTTTTGAGTTTGCTCCGTTGAAAAAGGAATCTGCAAGTGATCTTCATTCTCTGGTGGAACGATTCGAAGCTAATGTCCGCATCTTGAAGCAGTTGGGAGAGAGAACCGAGTTTTGGGACGTGTTGCTGATTCGTATGCTCAGTATTCGTCTTGACCCCACTACACGAAGGGATTGGGAAGAATTTTCGTCGACTCATGAGGCAGCTACCTTCCCAGATCTGGTCAGCTTTCTTCAGCGGAGGGTTACCGTTTTGCAGAGTGTGAGCAACGTTCAACTGGACACTTCTTCGTCTTCGGCACCCAAAAAACCGGTTCATCGATCAGCAATCATCAGCAATGGAGCTACTCAATTCTCACCACGCCAATGTTTCGCCTGCTCTGAACACCATCCACTTTATTTATGCCAGACGTTCTCCAAGATGACCATCGAAGATAAAGACAAATTAGTACGCCGTCAACAACTTTGTCGGAACTGCCTACGTAAGGGACATCAATCACGAAGTTGTCAATCCAAGAACTGCTGTCGAAAATGCCGAGGGCGCCACCATAGCCAACTATGCAGCACAGGTACCAGCCAGGGTGAATCCAGCAAGCCGAGAGCCGAGGGGAATACGTCGAGGGATTCTAACACTACCAGCGAAGAAGTGTCATCATTGTCTGCAGCAGTCGGGAAACTTCCCACGAAGGGTCATCCTAACAAGGTGCTCCTAGCAACGGCCGTGATCAAACTGACGGATGATTACGGCAATACTCACTTCGCCAGAGCGCTCCTCGACTCGGGTAGCGAATGCAACTTCATCACCGAGTCATTTGCGCAAAAACTCAAAGTTCGTCGCACCAAAGTTCACCTCTCCATCTCCGGAATTGGTCAGTCATCCACTCAATCTCGCTCCAAGCTTCGCACCACCATACACTCTCGAATTACCGGATTTTCGACCATCGTAGAGCTCCTCGTATTGCCAAAACTCACTCTAAGTTTGCCATCCGCCACTTTAGACATTTCTAGTTGGAA
Organism: Uranotaenia lowii; assembly: GCF_029784155.1. NCBI lineage: Eukaryota > Metazoa > Arthropoda > Insecta > Diptera > Culicidae > Uranotaenia > Uranotaenia lowii. Next base: position 37,739,661 of record NC_073692.1, read on the forward strand.
CCTTCCGAAAGAAATTCAGCTCGCAGATCCTAACTTTTACCAAAGCAACCCTATCGACATCGTCCTTGGTGCAGAAATATTCTTCGATCTTTTCAAACCGCCTGGCAGAATTCCACTTGGAGATTCACTGCCTGTTCTTGTGAATTCTGTTCTGGGATGGGTTGTTTCTGGGAAAGTTACCAACTCTACTGCTACAAGCTCCGTTATCGCCAATCTTGCAACCGTCGCAGATATTTATCGCCTCATGCAACGATTCTGGATCATCGAAGAGGCAGATTCAGCTCCTTGTATGTCGGTGGAAGAAGCAGCCTGCGAAAAGCACTTTTCGCAGAACGTTCAACGCACCCCAGAAGGTCGATACATCGTTCGATTGCCGTTCAAGAAACCTGTTTCCAGCGTAGGCGACAATCGCAGCATCGCACAACGTCGATTCCGGATGGTCGAGTCTCGCTTGCAACGAGACACCAATCTACAGGCTCAGTATCACGACTTCATGGCCGAATACGTCACCTTAGGACACATGCAGCGAGTAGACACTTCTACTCCACCTACCCAGCAATATTACCTTCCTCATCATGCGGTGATTCGTGAAGATAGCTCGACTACCAAGGTGCGAGTCGTCTTCGACGCTTCGTGCAAGTCAGGATCTGGTAAATCGCTCAACGACGTGCTCATGGTCGGGGCAGTCATCCAAGACGACCTTCGTTCCATCATCCTGAGAACCAGAATCAATCCCGTTTTGCTCATCGCCGACATCCAAAAAATGTACCGTCAAATCCTGGTCGACGAACGAGACACTTCTCTTCAGCGGATTCTTTGGCGAAGTTCACCGGACGAGCCTGTCAGCACGTTTGAGCTGAAAACAGTCACCTACGGCACAGCTAGTGCACCATTCCTGGCCACCAGAACCCTACAACAACTGGCAGACGACGAAAAAGCGGATTTTCCTTTGGGCGCGGCGATTCTGAAGAGAGATGTGTACGTAGACGACCTGGTTACCAGCGGAAGGACTCCTGAAGAACTGGCGGAAGTGCGGAATCAACTTGACCAATTGTGCCGACGAGGTGGTTTTGAATTCCGGAAATTTGCGTCGAATATCGAATCCGTTCTTGATGGCATTCCTTCCGAACGACGTGCGCTTCATTCATCAGTCGAGCTCGCAGCTGATCAGACCATCAAAACCTTGGGGTTGCACTGGGAACCAGCTTCGGATCACTTCCGGTTTCAAATTCGGTTACCTGAACACTCTCGAGACGTGGTTCTCTGCAAAAGGTTGGCCCTCTCACAAATCGCCCAGCTGTTCGACCCGTTGGGATTGGTAAGCCCTGTCATCGTTACTGCGAAAATGTTTATGCAGACTCTGTGGAGTCTGAACTCCGACGACGGCAAGCCATGGGGATGGGATCAACCACTACCACCATCTCTGACCACGTATTGGCAAAACTACTATGCGCAATTACCTGTCCTTGATCAGCTTCGAATCCCACGATGCGTCGTGCTTCCTGAATTTGAATCCATCCAGCTACACCTGTTTTCTGACGCTTCAGAAAACGCCTACGGGGCCTGTGCCTACTTCCGATCAAAAGACTCATCAGGTTGTATTTCCGTCGGCCTTCTCACGGCCAAATCCAAAGTCGCTCCTTTGAAAAAACGCAGCATTCCCCGGCTTGAACTTTGCGGGGCTCTCGAGGCAGCCCAATCGTACCAGAAAATCTCCTTAACCTTCGGAAGGAAGTTCGAAACATTCTTCTGGGTCGACTCAACCACGGTGCTCGCCTGGCTGAAGGCGACTCCCTCAGTTTGGACAACTTTCGTGGCCAATCGGGTTTCAAAAATCCAGCTTGCAACAGTCGGCGCTTCCTGGAATCATGTTGCTGGTCAAGAGAACCCTGCTGACCATTTGTCTCGAGGAATCGACGCAAAAACGCTGATCTCCTGTAAACTGTGGTGGAATGGACCAAATTGGCTTCGGTCCGATGACTTTTTGCAGCTGACATCGCCATCAAGCACCTCCTTCGAGACCCATCTAGAATTCCGCACATCCAAACCAGTCGGCCTAACAGCCTCAGCAGACAGTTCCTTCATCGACACCTTCGTTGGCCGATTCTCGAAGTACCAAACCATGCTGCGCGTCACAGCATTCTGCCTCAGGTTGTCACGCAAGTCTCGAAGCGCAGAAGCAAGAAAAAGATCGTTCCTCTCAGCGACGGAAATTCGCGATGCCGAAAATGCCCTCATACGACTTGTGCAAGCTCAAGAATTTTCCGAGCACGTAACAGCCCTTCAAGCATCGAAGCCAGCTCCAATCAGGTCCCAACTACGATGGTTTACTCCGTTCCTGGATGCAGATCGCCTGATGCGTGTTGGAGGACGAATCGACAAATCAGCTCTAAATTACGACGCCAAGCACCAAATTCTTCTTCCGTACAATCATCGGTTCTCCGCCCTGCTGGTGGAGTGCTTACACGAAAGGCATTTGCACGCAGCACCTCAATTGCTGCTTGGAATCCTTCGATTACGGTACTGGATCACAGGGGCCAGAAAGCTGGCCAAAACAGTAGTTCATCGCTGCATAATATGCGTCCGAGCTCGCCCTAAATTGGTTGAACAATTTATGGCAGAGCTACCAAAGGAACGCGTCGTTGCTGCCCGACCATTTTCGGTTTCCGGTGTCGATTATTGGGGCCCGATCCTGCTCAAACCTCCTCATCGTCGAGCAGCCCCAATCAAGGCATTTGTAGCGGTGTTCGTCTGCTTTACTACGAAGGCTGTCCATATCGAGCTCGTTTTCGACTTGACGACAGCCAAATTCATCCAGGCTCTTCGTCGCTTTGTGTCCCGCCGAGGGCCTCCATCCGACATCTACAGCGACAACGGGAGAAACTTTCTTGGTGCCAGCAACGAATTGCGCAAACTTCTTCGATCGTCCGAGCACTCACAAGGAGTTGCAATCGAATGCTCCGATCTCAATATCAGATGGCATTTTAATCCACCACGAGCTTCTCACTTCGGCGGGTTATGGGAATCCGCAATCAACTCAGCGCAAAAACATTTCCTCCGAGTTGTCCGTGATCGACCGCTGGCCTATGATGACATGGACACATTATTGTGCCAGATAGAGAGCTGCCTCAACTCGCGCCCGATTACTCCACTGAGTGACGATCCGACGGATTTCGAGCCGCTTACTCCAGGGCATTTTCTAGTGGGCACCTCCCTAAAATCCGTCCCAGATGAGAACTTCAACGACATCCCATCGAATTATCTACGGAAGTGGCAGCAAACCCAAAAGCTGTTGCAAGACATCTGGCGTCGATGGCACCTGGAATATTTGTCATCATTAGCACAAAGATCTAAGTGGTTCAACTCACCTGTGGCACTGAAGGAGAACCAGCTCGTTCTTCTGAAGGAGGATGGAACTCCACCAATTCGCTGGCCCACGGCCAGAATCACCAAATTACATCCAGGGACTGATGGCATCACGAGAGTCGTCACTCTGCAGACCCCGAAAGGCTCTTGTACCCGTCCGGTGGCGAAAGTTTGCCTTTTGCCGATTGCATCATCGTCGGAGGAAATAAAAACACCGCCCGCCGCTGATCAATAAGCAGCAGACAAAATTTGCTGCACCTCGTCAACTGCAACCATTCTCCGTTTCTGCTACAATCATCACATCACATCACATTTCACATCAGATCGGCGCTGAACTTGTTTCCTGTGGCCGATTGCATCACCACCGGAGAATCAAAAACACTACCGGCGTTGACCAATCAGCTACAGAAACAGATTGTCATCACACGGCCAAAACACTTCTTAACACTTCCGGCGGGTCCAGTATTGATGAACCATACAAGGCACTTTATTCTTTTGGATTAGGTGAGTTCCTGTCCAAAGCTTTTCTATCACTCGAAGGGGTCTACCGGGTCTATTTTTGCAGGCACCAAATCCTCCGTGAAAAAAAAAAAATACCAATATCATGCAGCCACGATCCAGACCAGTCGAATGTCCGGCATCCATCGTTCGTTAAAGGCCTAATAGTTGCTTGGATCAGGCACTTTCCAATCGACCGGGAAATAAAAACAAACAGCAGCCAAGCTTCAACCAGGTTTCAACGTCGAATGGTCCAGCTCAATTATTTTACAATTTTCAAGGCCCTATTTTCACCTGGGCCAGGTGAGTCCCTGTCCAAAGATCCTATATTCCTCTTGGAAGTGCTACCGGGTCTTCAATTTCAGGAACTAACGAGACGAAAACACGACACCGACCGACGAACGAATCCACAACAGCGACCGACGAACGAATCCACAACAGCGACCGACGAACAAATCCACAACCGCGACCGACGAGACGAATGACAACAAAACTGCGACCGACGAAATGAAAACGCGAGGTGCCGGCACAAAAGTAAACAACACCTTCACGCTGCGGGGGAAATAATCATCGGTGCCCGAGTTTTCAACCAATTGGATGCTGTCAGAAATGGGTATTTCTGAAGGGGCCAGTATGTTCGATGCACACTGAGAAAATCGTGCACGAATAAAGTGGCGCTATCTGGTCCTGGGAAAGCGAAGCAGCCCAGTGAATTTTCATTGTTTTTCCACTGGGGCATGCTGTCAGACCAAAGGCGTTAGCAGCAGTGGGCTGCGAGGAAAACGACAAAGATTAATTTCCGCTCTTTTCATCAGGCCCACTATAAAAGGCCCTGTAGGAAAACGCGTGGCCTCTTTTTCCGACGGTGGCGGCCGAGGAGTAAAAACATCAACAAACCAGCAGAGCAGAGCAGTGCGATTGTTGACTAAAATAATGTTGAAATTTCTTAAAGTTTTGTACTTGTAAATAGTTTAAATTTAGTAAATAGTAAAAGTAGTAAATAAATTTATGTAGTGTTGAAATAAATGTGTTAGAAACAAAATAAGTGCAATAAACTTACCGGTGCTGAAAAGGAAAAAAGGAAGACTACTTACCTGTAACTTACCTGCGTATAATCGATGACGAACCTGAAAGAAAATTAAAAGGAGAGGAAAACCAACAACGAAACGAAAGGTACTTCCGTTCAAATTTTATGGAATAAAGCAGAAGTTAGGGTTGCCATACTATGAAGGCAGTTCATCCATAAGAAAAACTTTATCAAATCTGTTTTTAGATCTTCAATTCTCTCTTAAGGTGTTATTCAGAGCTTAGATTTGAAGGTTCAATAAAAAAAATCATTTATTCATTCTATTTAACCTGTTATTTAAGGATGGAGGCATTTTACAAACATGTTGGGGGCATACAAAAACACTTTATTATTCCACTATATAATCATTATTTAACCTCCACAAAAGCTGAAATATGTTTTGTTTCTTAAGTTCATTTGAGTAAGAAACAAAAACCATCCTAGTTTTTGTTTTAAGCTTCTATACGTATAATTTTTAAAAGTCGAAATATTACATCGAAATGTATCAAAACCTTGTATGATTTTTGAAATTTTTGTGAGTTTGTAAATTAATGAAATTCTTTATTGCCTTATGTTCTAAGCGTATCACCCTCAAAATGCATTGTTGAGATAAGCTGTATAGTCAGCCATTTCATCAAACAGCCTTAGGGTCATTTAACCCGATAGGCCCATTTAGGAAACCTTTCCCCTAATATCTCAAAGCTATTTTGCACACGAAGACGGATGAAAAGAAACGAAAAAACAAACAAGCATTAGCTCAAATTTTCTAGTTTTACTTTCAGAAATATATTTATTATATTTTTTTAAAGCATTGCACCGCCAATGCAGTTACGTCACTAGAACCGGCATGAAATTTGCTTTCTTTTGCATATAGTTTTATTGTTTAAACTATACGTTAACGTACTCAAAATCCAGTGCAAAGCTGAATTTGGGTGTAGGGATTGTCTCAGAAAATCCAGATTCATAAAAAGTTCGCAAAACAACTACCTTTGAAAAGCCGTAAAAAATTATGCATTTAGTATTTTAAAAATCTAAAGATGCCAAAATGTGACAAATTACGTCTACTTTTCAATTCACTTTTTCAAAATTTTCTACTGTAACAGGAACAGCTTTGGCAGTTGATTGATTGAAAAGTACGGGTTTTACACAACTTTTTTACATTTTTTGTGGCCATGATCTTAGAAAATTTTTAAAAAAAATTTCCATATGTGCAACATATAGCTTCTAACTTCAGCTTTCTCAGGCACTAAGTGAAATTTTTTTCGAGCACTTAATAACTGATTTACAACCTTTGTCCTGAAGCATGTTTTTTCATAAAATTTTTCTTGTACTGTAAATAACTTCAAAGTTATTGATTGTAGCTGAAAATTGTCTGAGAAACATATTTGAGTCGAGTTATAAGCTTTTCAAAACTATAAATTTGGTAGAAATCGGTTGAGAAACAAGGGAGTTTTAGCGAAAACGGTGTTTGCCGTCATTTGACCGCTCGCGGTATGAATAGGTATATACAAAGTGTCGGTATGTTTAGTGTTAATTCCGGGCTTATTTATATTTGTTCAAATTTTCAACAATTTTAAACTCACTTGAAAAATTTTCCTGCATGGTGATTTGAACCTGAACCTGCGGAATGAAAGCTGATCACGTTGACTTTGTACCATGGCTGTTTTCTGATTCAACATCTATTAAAAGTTATTTACGGGTTATCCTTTTAAAAGTAGGGGGAATGAAAAAAAAGTAAACAACCAGCTTCCAATAGTGTGGGAGAGTAGGGAATCATGGGTCACCTTTTTTGTTCCATAACTTCTTTATTATAAAGGATAAAATAAAAATAAAAAATTGTATACTTTTCTACATTTTTAAGGTATCATCAAGCAGTTTTTCAAATTTAAAAAAAGTTATGTTTCTCAGGTTCCGACTGTTTTAAAAAAGCAGTTTTTTTTATTTTGAAAAATTGTGGGAAATCGTGGGCTACGAAATCCCAATTGACCAATTAACATACAAAATTTATGAATTGACCCAAAGCTGTTATTTCATAACTCATTTCGTTATTTTGCATCCATTTCAGATTGTGATATAAAAAAGAGAGTAGTGTATCATCGAATTGATTCAAAAACCGGGCTCGCAAACGTTGTAGCAAAATTCTATATAGGATGGACAAAATATTTTTCGTTTCTCTTCATTTGGCATACGCAAACTTTTATGGACTTTTCAGGTTTTTCAAGTAGTCTAAATGAAGCAATTAAAATAAAAGGTTGTCACTTGGGTTATTAACAATGACCAGGATTGATATTTCCTTCAGAAATCAAGTGTTTAAGTTATCACCAGCAATTTTTCACAGTAGAACAAGAAATATGTTCAATGCATGGATCATAAACACTAAAAGTGCAATATTTTTCAAAATCCGAGCTTGAAGCCTTAGAACTTGAACCCTCAGAAAAAGCTTACAAATTTAGTTATGTCTATGGCAAATCTTCTTTCAACGGAACTCGATGCACTGAAATTCAATACAGTAAAAACATATTTCGAAAACTCTTTGACGAACGTTCCAATATTCACATAGAAACGCTGAGTTCATCATCCAGTTCGGGGAAAAAAAAATTAAATAACTTCGAATGACCGGGCAACTTTCCGGCCCATGAAAGCATGAAACAATCTCATAAAGTCACTACACGATTTCTGAACTGCCTCTTTGAATGCATAGAAAGAAAGACTTCGATCGAGTCGAGATTCCTTTCCTGACCAGGGCAAAGCGACGAACCCCCCTGCTGGGACACATTCATTGGTCGATCTGAGAGAGGAAGGAGGTCAGACGTCCAGTTCAGCCTGTCGGTTTTTTTTTCGAAATCTGGTAGTCGATCGATCGCCGCAGGAATTTCGGCTCCCAAAGCATTTCGTCCTCTTTGGTGTTGTTTTGATAATGAGGTGGAAGTTTTGGGGTTATCACAAAATTAATCTCCGCCACTACTGTTTGTGGATGTTGTTGGTTTTTGTCTGAATCTGACAGTCGGTGGCAGTGTTGTTGTGATTGTTGTTTGTTGTTGCAGTTTTTAGCCCCGGGCATTATTTTTGAGGCTTGTATTATTGTTTACCGAATGCGGTGGGCAGTTAAAGTTTACGAGCGTTGTGCCGAAGTAGTAATTCGTTCTGGTAATTGCAGCTGGAGATCGAGTAGTAAGTGCAGAAGCGATTATCAGCGAACGGCAACTGAAGGAGTTCAACCTTAGCCCATTTGCAGCCACTATAATAATAATCAGTTACTATCGGGATAGGAAATGGTTCTAGGCGCTCTCAGGGCTCGAATGGAGCAATTTGTTCTCGGCCTCCGCAAGATTTAACGATCATTCCATTCCGTTGTCCAAAGTCTCTATAGCAAATATGGCGATTGGCAAAGAGTTCCAGAAGCCGTTTATTGAACTTCTTTCCTCAGCCAGCAATGATCGGCGCTCTCTGTGATGGACAAAGCGTTACTCCACACGCCAGACGCACCGCTCCGAATGGCTAGGGATAAATTTCAAAATAATTCCTCTTATTATGGCAGTCATTTATTTCGAATAAATGTTTCAATTAACTCGCGCTGCCGCACATCCAACTTGCTTTTTAGAAGCTGAGGGCCACTCGGAGGAACCATCGTCGTCGGGTGTTAGTGCGGTCAGAATCGATCTCCCCGGCCATCTGGATACCGACAAAGAGATCCCGGACCCGGAGTCTCCAAGAGCTAACAGAGCCAGAAAGTTATCTGCAAGTGCAATCGCACATCAACGACTTCCTTCCCGTACTCGATACTATATCGTGTTTTATGGGTATTATACCAGCGCCAGGATTTAATTCGATCTCCCTCTCATCGGTTTTGCGAGATCTTTGGGACTGTGACTGACTGAATGGGGGATAACTAATCTTGCGATATATGCCAACTTTCCGGTGGATCATCTCGCGGTGAGGTGAACTCATTTCGATCCGGTTATTTGTGTACAATTTGTTGCGTTAATTATTTGCGCCATCCACGGCACTGTCTCGGGTAATTAGTTTGAATTAGAAATGAATCCGAGGTTTTTCTTTCGAACTTAATGATGTGATTAAAACCTTATGGCGTCAGTTTGATCATTTGGTCGAACGTGTATTTAAGAGAATAGTGAATTAAATGTCGCTTTTCAGTTTAACGCAGCCAATCAAACGGCATTACATTGAGGACATTCTTAAAAAAAATACCACGTAGGTGTCAGAATGCTTGGTCGTTCGTAATCTTTCATACCTTTAAGCTTGTCAAACAAGAGCTTTTCAAAGAACAAATCAGCAGCTTTCCATTCAGCCTGAAAATTCAATAAAAATATTGTCATTTGGGTTAACATGCAACATCTTTCAACTTTACTCTGTACTTCATACAAGCCTGTATGCTCTCGAAGCTATTTTAATTTTGATTTAGCTCAATTCAGTACTTTTCTGAGCAATTTAAATTTTTGAAGAAAAAAACAATTTTGTTTGAATTGCATAAATTTCTTAGTTAGAGATCAATACAATTATATAAATTGACAAAAAATCATCTTGACGAAGCCAGAATTCAAACAGTAGAGAGTTAAATGCCTTCTACTAAGTGCCGATATTAAATGGTGTCCCAAATCAAATTGCATCACCAGAAAAACGCTGTTAAAATTTACCGAGTAAACCGATTCTTTTCAAATTTTCAGACAATGAACTTGAAACCATTTGAGATCATTAAGTATTTTTATTTGATTTTATTTCAATCTAATATTCGTACAATCGTACATAAGGCCTTATTCTACCCATACAGTTCTGCACAACTTATGAAAGCAGCTTGTTCCTTAAACAAACCCACTGTTTCGTCTTTTTTTTCTTCTCAAAATTGACTTCTTTGAGATGCTCACTGAATACCTGCTTTGAAAAAATTGAATATTTTTCAAGGAGTCTTAGTGCATTGCTTTGGGAGAATTTATGTTCATGAATACAAAAGTGACTTTTTGCCTTTATATCACTTCAGGGCATCCTTCAAATAGTTAGTTGAATCAAAATTGTTCAAAATGGTTTAGAAGTCCATCTTACACACCAAAAATTTTTTTAAATTAAACGAGCCAGAAATGTTTCGAGACTTAATTATATTTCGATCGAACCGAGGAATCATTTAATTTTACATCAATCAAAATCTAAATCACTCAGCGTTAGTGATGCGATTAGAGCGTTAGGTGTACTTTTTTGTCAATAACAGCAAATTTAAATCTTTCAAGGTCTAAATTTTTGCTTCTCAAACATAAAATAAGAGCAAGCTCACTGGTGTTGGGAAAAAGTAGTAGAAATTTTGACATTTTGAAAATTTTACCATGCAAAAATGTTTTCAAGATCTTGGGGCGTTGTATTTTTTTTACAACACTGTTTCTATTTCGGCCGTATGTGATAGAAATATTGCTATTTTTGCATCACAGCATGCGAAAATACAACACGTACTGTAAAAAAACTAGAATTCCACAGATCTTGAAAATGTGTTTGCATCGGAAAATTTGCAAAATGTGCCGTAAGTGTCGAAATTTCTACCACATTTTCCCTTGCTCTAAGGTCGATATCATTTTTGCTGGTCGATTTATGTTGATGTTTGTGAGAATCGAAGCGATCGAAGCAAGCGAAGAGAATTACATTGATACACTCACAATGGAAACGTCAAAAACGTATAGTGTTAGTTTGTTTTGTTAAGAAGAAAATTGAACGGAATTCACGGTACGTACTAGTTTTACTTAAATGTTTAATGGCTACAAAATTTACTTTTGTTTAACACTTATAACAGGCCACACAAGGACCCACGGAGGAGGAGGAGGAACATCTGTAGAATCTGTACCGAATCTGTTAAGCATCGTGATTCGCCCGCTGCCATCATTATCGTCTTCCGGAATGTATCCGATAGGAAAACTTCCTCAGAGACTCGCAACTTGTGTAACTGCCGGATCCAGAAGGGATCAAGTCTAAGCCCTCGAGTCCCTGGTCGTTCCTCCGGAGACACAGTGGAGGGTGGGTACACAAGGCCTTCTTTTGATTGGCTGAGCTCGAGCGTGCGATGACGGAGATCTCAAGGTCGGCTCCTGGGCCTAATTGGCAAATCGGAGTTCTTTTTAAGAAAATAGCTAAGCAAATTTTAACCTTAACAATCTTTATTTCCCTAACTTTTTCATCAGTGTGTGTGCGTCAGTGTTTAGTGTGAGTTTGTGTGATTTTCAGGTACCTGATTCGGTGGCTCCTATGTTGCTCTCGTACGAGAAGCGAGGGAGGCTATTCCGTGCTAGCAAGCACAAGTTGGGCTTCAGGAACTAGGCCGGGTATTCCAAGGCAGCAAGTGTAGAGCAGATGGTTGAACAATGGTGGGGATTTAGGCGGATACTTTGACGGTTAAGACCTTGCAATGTTAATATTGCCAATCGATGCGTGGCGGATTCTTCGACAAGCGCGGCGTGGACAGACTAGAGTGATTGGCTTTCGGCGAGTTCAGGATGTGGCAGTCACTTCCGGTATTACGAGTGAGATTTGGCAGAGCCAACGCTTTCGGGTCCTAAAGGAATATAAACAATAAGCCTTTGATATTTTTACCAGGCTTTCGTTTAACTCTCATCTGATCCTTTTAGTGATATCGAATATCCACAATTACACCGTTATAAGTTACCACTTAACGCCTTGATTTCTGTTCATCCGAAGTTCGAAGATGATAGGCCGATTCGACGAAAACGATATCATGTCGAACCCCCAATTTTTCCCGTCAGGCCTTTCATCTCTCATTTCCCAACTATTCTCTCGCTTTCCTCTCATATTTCTTTTTTACTTTGGGTTCTTAGACCAGTCGGAGTAGTAGCCTAAATAATGTGTCGGAGTGGGTGTTGTGAGGGGTTTTAGTGTGAAGTGTATAATTTCAAATATCTCAAAACAAGTTGACCTTAGTCTCAGGGAAAACAAGCACAACCTCAAGACTCCACAAATACAAACGGTAGCACTTGGCATAACACTGGCTCTAGCGGTCCCACAAGGGGAACAACTCTGATTCTAACGAGGAAGACATGCTGCATGGATCTCCGAGACGCAACGAGCTTAGCACAATGGAGGCCCCCGAGCCCTTCGTCACAGTCGCGCAGCTTCCAGCCAGCGTCAACAGTCGTTCCGGCCCTGTGTTCGAAGAAGGCAACGGGGCTCTCCAGCCTGTGCAGCCAGGCAAGTATCCAGTTTTAATTTCCGATGCACTGAGTGATTGGCCCTCGCCTTCCAGAATCCGTCTTACCGGTCATGGAAAAACACCTCAACACATTTTCGATGCCGCAAACCCTGCTGACGGTTTACGCATGTATTATCAGAACGTTCGTGGCCTTAAATCAAAAATCATCGAATGCTTCGTCTCCACATCAGAGTTCTGCTACGACATCTATGCTTTCACCGAAACCTGGCTCGATTCATCTGTACCATCTAGTCAACTATTTTGCTCGGACTACACCGTGTTTCGTTGCGATAGAAACAGATCTAATAGCAGTCGCAGTCGGGGTGGGGGAGTACTAATAGCTGTATCATGTAAGTTAAACTCATCCATCGTAACGAATGATAATAATGATAGCATCGAAAACTTGTGGGTAAAAGTGTCCTATGCACAAAGTTCACTTTTGATAGGATTAGCATACATTCCACCGGAAAAAAGTCAGGATAGCACAGTGATAGGTATGCATGTTGAGGCGTTATCGGAAGCTAGGTTGCAACATCCCTCAAGTGGTATCATTTTCCTTGGTTATTTTAACCAACCGCAATTAATTTGGGTTCGTACTCATAGCAACAATCTGGTTGTTGATTCTGCCGCAGTACTGAGTATGGCTAGCGCCTCATTTTTGGATGGGACTGTTTTGAATGGGATGCATCAACGAAATGGCATAAGAAACCTTCAAAATAGAACGCTGGATTTGGTATTCACGGACGACTCAATCTTGATCAGCACCATTTTCGAAGCCAGTGATACCGTTGTACCAATAGATGTTTACCATCCTCCGCTTGAGTTTGAGATTTCATTCCCAAGACCGGTTGCTTTTGTGGAAGCTTTCGACACATCTGCTCGCGACTTCCGTCGTGCTGATTTTGATGTGATGAATCAAGTTTTAGCTGAAATTGACTGGACGATTCTCCAAAGATGCACCAGTGTAGATGCAATTGTAAACACATTCTGCGCAATTATGGATGACGTTTTTGATAAATTTGTAACTATGGCTCGTCCACCTCTTCGACCTCCTTGGACTAATGCTCGTCTGAAACGGCTAAAACAGCTTCGTTCAAAATTGCTGCGAAAATTTACTAACTCCAGGTGTCCTTTAATTAAACTGCAACTTAACAACGCTACCAGGCAATACCGGGTCTACAATCGACTATGCTACCGTCGCTATGTGGATCGTACTCAGAGTGAGCTTCGCCGCAATCCAAAGAAGTTTTAGAAATTCGTTAATACCAAACGGAAGGAATCTGGTCTGCCTGCACAGCTGCATTTAGATGATAGAACAGCCGTATCACCTGCTGAAAAATGTAATCTGTTTACGGAGCACTTCTCCAGTGTATTCTCAATACAATCGCCAACCGCAGATCAAATTAACGCAGCCATCAGACGATTGCCCATGGATGTGCTAAACCTTGACGTGTTTGTTATAAGCGAGGAAATGGTTTCAGAGTCTATTAGGAATCTTAAGTAGGTACTCTACTTCAGCTGGACAGGATGGAATACCTGCTTGCGTGTTAAAAAAGTGCCTCCCTCGACTGTTGAAGCCTCTAGCCTATATTTTCAATCAGTCCATTGGCCTGCAGCAATCTCCTGCCATGTGGAAAAAATCTTTTATGAGCCCAATCTTCAAAAAAGGTGATAAGCAAGAGGTGCGCAATTACCGAGGTGTCACATCGCTAGCTGCCTGCTCGAAGATCTTAGAGAGAATTGTCAACGATGTCATGTTTTCAGCTTGTCGTAATTGGATCTCAGACAATCACCACGGATTTTTTCCGAAACGCTCTGTAACATCAAACTTGGCAGTGTTCACATCATTCTGCATAACCAATATGGATGGTGGCAAGCAAGTTGACGCTATCTACACGGATATTACTGCTGCATTCGATTCAGTTAATCACGTTATTCTGCTTCAAAAGTTGCAACGTTTGCGATTCTCCGAAAGACTATGTGCATGGATCAGAAGCTTCCTAACTAATCGTCGTCTAGCCGTTAAAATTGGATCATCAAAATCTGTATATTTCATCCCAACTTCAGAGGTACCACAAGGTAGTAACTTGGGCCCGCTATTGTTCACACTATTCTGCAACGACATAAATTTGCTGCTTGTTGAATGCGGAGTACTCCTGTACGCAGATGATTTGAAAATTTTTCTGGTCGTAAACAGTTTATCCGATTGTCATATATTACAGCAATTTATCGATACCGTAGTAAATTGGTGCGCTGGAAACCTACTAGTTTTGAGCATTTCTAAGTGCTGTATCATAACATTCGGACGGAAGAAAAATCCTTTCATGCAATGTTCCGAATATCAATCATTTTCTGTCAGCCATGCTTTACTGCATTCAGAGCCAAAAAATCGAAGCAGTCAATTTTTCCTTCTTCAACCGAATTATATAAACAATCATGCATGACAACGACGCTTCTGTATTTGAAACATTTCCGCAAAACATGATGTGGTAAAGAAGGACGCAGACTATCGCCAACAAACGTCTCGATGGTGATTGCCTTCCTTGATGGTTTTCAACCTTCTAGGATCATAACTGATATGTATCAGTTCTGAGCGATGCGTAAAGGTTGCAATATGATTTTTAATTTTTCGCTTTGCGTAGAACAACAAAATCATTACTAAGTAACCGCAATGAACTGCCCAGCATGTGCTACGGCTTGTTTCAACATTTGGTCCTGGTATTCCTTCAGATTTTACTTCTGAGACATTCATGATCGTCTATCAATAACGAACATTATCAACAATGATGCGAGGATAGGCGTTATTGAATGATTGTGGGAACGACGTTCAAAATTTATCATCAAGTATGTCGATCACCGTTGATTAGCCACGTGACGAATAGACACTGTAGCCCCCGATGGGGCATAGTATATTTTTATGTATCTATTTAGTGTTGATGTTCGACAAGCATTCAACGGATACGTTCACCACGTGCGTATCACAGCACTCGGAGGTGTAAGTATTCTAGCTTTAAACGAATCCTGATTGCTTTTCTTGAGCGATTTTCCGAAGACTGCTTTCATGTACGACTATAACATACAAGGCGAAGTTTTAGAACGTGTAAATCAAATAAAGGACCTGGGCATTGTTTTGGATAGTCACCTGACTTTTAAGCGTCATTACTGTGTCACACTTTTTTTTAAAAACGAACACACACATATAGGATCTCAGTGAAACTTCATGTTTCTTTGAAGAGATCTAATTTACTTAACTCTAAGGCGTACATCTTTCAAGGATATTATGGCAAGCATTTAACAAATGCTAAAACCACCAGACCACAGAAAGAGTACTATATGTGCCGTGATCGGGATTCGATCTCATGGACTCTGGCTTAGAAGACTGGAACGCTATCCTCTAGGCCACGACCGGCGGCCTTGAAAAGGCCAACCGAATGCTGGGATTTATCATACGTTTGAGTAAAGAATTTACAGATTTTATCTGCTTACGAGCTCTGTATTGCTGTCTGGTGCGTTCAATTTTAGAATCTGCAAACCTGGTGTGGTGGCCTTATGAAGTTGTATGGGTAGCGCGTTTTGAAGCGATTCAACGTAAATTCGTCCGTTATGCTCTTCGTGAGTTGCCTTGGGAAAACCCTTTAAACCTGCCGCCGTATGCACAACGTTGTGCTCTGCTTGGGCTTCAGACACTGTCAAATCGTCATACCATCGGTCAATCACTGTTCGTGGCAAAGATTCTTCGCAATGAAATCGATATTATCTCGTTGCAATATATATGCACCAGAAAGAGCTCTCCGACATCGTGACTGGCTACGCGTTATGGCAACAACGACCCCTTACGTTCCGCAAAAATAAGCTTCCTACGCTACTACGCTCTGTTTGATTTTAATGTCTCAACTGCAACCTTTGAACGCCTGATTGAACGTAATCTTCGTGATCTAATGAGAAACAATCAATGGTGACTAAATGTACGATTTCTGTAAACTTAGTATTAATATAATCATTAAGACAACTATGTCAGATGATTTAATTTTATAAACAATAAACAATAAACAATAAACTCCAAAGAGAAAAAAAACTCCCTCAATGTGAGAAGAATATTACCAAGTCGGCATCATCTTTTGAGTACTGTGACCGGAGCGGATCTTCTTCAGGATAGAACAATCTATGCAACTTATGTTGCCAAAACTTTTCACGGCGATCTATGTTTTTTTCAATCAGATACAAAAGAATAAGTACCTAGTTACCTAGGTTTCTTTTTATGAATTTCCTTCGTAACATTCTTAAAACTTTTTTTATTAGCATCTTCGTTTCGTTTTTAATGTACTTACTGTGCTCCGTTTTGTCCCGTATTTTTGTAGTGATTTAAGCGCTTTTATTTGTCCCGTTTGTATCCTGTACGCTTCTCGCTAACCAGTGCAGTCGCGAATAGTGGAATCTAGCCCGACAAGTACTCTCGGCGACGAAATTCACCGTTGGGAGTTCCGACCCGCATTGTTATTGTTGTTTGTTTTGACCTGGTCCCACTCTCAACGTGGCACAGATAATTTTCGGAACAGACGAGGAACTTTCCTTTCACACGTAAAATAGATTTTTTTTACGTCGATTGTGTAAACCTTTCGAGTAAAGTGCAGATGAAAATTTGTAGAAATCTTTCGAAATTGTTTTTTATCGACATAATGGCCAACATGAAAGAGAAGAAGCTGTGTGGAGAGTGACACCTGGTGATAAACGATCTGGAACCTATCGGATGTGGATTTTGTGGCAACTATTTTCACATCAGCAAGCAGTGCTGTGTGTTCAACATTCGACTCAACCGTGAATTGTTCAAACAGGGTGTTCAGTCCGACGAGCGGACTGAAAGTTGGAAAGAGAGCGCGAGAGTAGAGAGAACAGTCGTGGGCCAATCAGCGAGCAGCAGCCGACAAACCGAAGGTATAAAAACGCGCGCTGCCGCGCGTATGTCGTCAGTCGTAATCAAACCGCCAAACCGTCAAGATGGGACGGTAGTGTAAATATAATTTGTTAATAATAGTGCAAATAGTTAAGCAGATAAATAAAATATGATAGAAAAGTCAAGAAAAAGTGTCTTGTGCTTCGCTGCTGTTCACACAGGGTAAGGTAATTTTTATCTGCACCCCATGTCGAACCGAGCTTAACGGGCGTAGCATCCGTTGTTACATTGATGACATTTCAATTAATGATGGTAACCCTGGCCCGAAAAATGATTTCCTCTGTACTTTTCTTGAAAAACTTACGCTTCAACTCGGCTTATTGTCAAATAAAAAGTTGATGACATGGCTTTGAAGCAAAATCCTCCAAAGACGTTCCACTCGTTCCCTCCACTAAAAGCGACACCACAAACGTATCAATCACCAAACCTTAAGCGTCGCCGTATCACTATTTTCTTATACAATGACTGGAACGAAGTCTGTTGATCTCAGCGATCTTTCAGTCCCTTTCATTGTACCTCCACCTCCGACACCTAAATTCTGGCTATACTTAGCTGGGCTTCAGCCCCAGATAACGGATGAGGACGTTGGCAAAATAGTATCCCGCTGCTTGGACTTATCTATACCAGTAGAAGTGAAACGACTGCTTCCAAAAGGCGTAGATGACTCGTCCAGACGATTCCTTTTTTTCAAAATCGGTCTAGATCCAGTCTACAAAGATGTAGCATTGTGACCAGTTAGTTAGGTTATCGGCTCTGATTACGCAGTGTTTCGTTGCGATCGAAGTTCACTCAACAGCAAAAAATCGACCGGAGGCGGTGAGTGCTGTTAAATCTAAACTCCCCGCCATGCTCATTGAAGACGACTCTTGGATTAATCTGGAAATTCTTTGGACCCGTATCGATCTTGGTGATCGGAAACTTTATGTGTGCGTATTGTACGTGCCTCCTGGTCGTACCAGTGACCTGATTGTAGCCGAATCTTTTTTATGTTGCCTCTCTAAAGTCAGTCCCATTTGCTCTCCTGAAGATGACATCCTCGTCATCGGCGACTCCACTTTGCCTGGCTTGAAATGGTGCTTTTCACAAGGCGGATTCCTGTTTCCAGATCCTGCGCGTTCTTCTTTCACGGCATCTTGCAGCATCTAATTAGATGCCTTAAGCACAGCGACCCTACGTCAGATAAATTACATTGAAAACGATAACGGAAGGATGCTTGACCTCTGCTTTGTTAACGAAGGGTTCAGGATTCCGACGATCGATTTAGCTCCCGCTCCACTCATCAAAGATGTCCTACATCACCCAGTTCTAGTGGTCTCACTCAGTTATAATCTCTCATTGAGAAAAAGTCTCACTACAAAGATTTCAAGAATATGGATTCCGAGGTTATCTTGCGTGTTCTGGAATCCATCGAATGGGAAGTCGAGCTCCATCTTTCTGATCCCAACGCAGCTGCAGAGACATTTACGAATATCCTTAATTACATCATCGATCGCCATGTGCCGAAACGAAGCGTAGGTGCTTATCTATGGGCTCCGTGGGTCACTAATGAACTGCGGCAACCAGCAGGCAAAGGCCAGTAAGCGCTGCTACCAGAATTATCTTAATCGGCTCCAGCGAAACTTCATGACCAGTCCGAAAAAAATTTGGAAGCACGTAAAAAATCAGCGGAAAGAAACAGGGCTCCCACATGTTTCTGGACAACAAAACAGCTGCTTCCGACCCCGAAATTTGTGAGCTCTTCGTCGGGAAATTCTTAAGCGTTTTTACCACCGAGGGCATTTCTTCAGAGCAACTAGCTAGGGCTGTTCGGAATATTTTACCTCTAGGTTCATTTTTGAATTGACTCCTAATTCAAGATGCAGCCATCTTGAAAGTGACAGCAAAGTTGAAAAATTCTACCTCTACGGGCCCTGACGGTATACCAGCAACTTTTTTGAAGCGTTTTATGCCACTTTTGCTGACTCCCAATGAACAACGCAATTTTTCCCTCACTGTGGAAGGAAGCTCATATATTTCCTGTCCATAAAAAAGGGAACAAGAAAGATGTTAGCAACTACCGTGGGATATCAGCTCTATAACTCTTTGAACTGGTCGTTATGGATCTTGTTTTCTCGTTTTGCAAGCCTCAATCTTATACCGATAATTCTTCCTTTAAGGAAGTGAATGAAATATTAGTCCGAGTTATGACATAGTGATGAAAAATAAACATGAAAGAGCAAAGTAATTCGATTGGCTGCTATCAATTTCTAATTTTCTGTGATTTCTCACCAAAGGTCGAAATATCTTCGCAGCATTCACATGAGTTTACATTATGATCCAGTTTCCGAAAAGACTCAGTTCGTTCCCCATCCCAAACTCCCTCGACTAGGCTAGACAGTTCATATGACAATTTCCTCCGTTCGGTGCCGTTTATCTGTTTTCAATGATTGCGTACCTGCTTGTAAAGTAACGGACAGCTACTTCGCGCAGTTAGTTGAGTTTATCCCGTCTAAAGTCTTAGTCGAAGGAAAGTTGTTTTATTTTATGAATCACATCCAGCCCGGGCGCGTCAATGATGTCGCGCTTCCTGTAGTTCAACCTCAAGCTGTGCCCTAAAACTCTGCTCGCTGTGCTGCCCGATTTCTCGGAACGGAAAGAAACAAATTAAAAATCATTTGAATCTGGACTTTACGAGTCCATGGCGTTTGTCTGTCGGTCGGTTTAAAAAAGTTGGAGCACTCGAAAGCTTGAGGTACGAATCTAATAGTGCTGCACAGAAGCACTCATTACCATTAATAAATTTAACACGGGCGCGCGCTCCAGTTGGACCCGATTTGTTTCCCTTTCCACCGTTACGTCGACTCCACCTGGTCACTCAGGTCAAATTCCAACCGGGAGCTAGACATCCAGATTGGTTGCATGAGACTTCGCCAATACCGTAGACGGTTCATCGGTTTAGGGTACCGCAAGCAGGTTCTTTTCATTTGCTCATTCTCCAATGAATAGTTAAATACAAGCGAGTCATTCACAGCTCATTAGAAGTTTCGAAAACATTCCTGCGGTTGTAGTAGCTTTCATTCAGGGGACACTTTTGCCAATCATTATCTATCATTGAATTTGAGGGGCTTCACATGTTGGGTGTCCCTGAAACCGGGAAGATTGAACCGGAGGAAGAATGACGATGGTAATGCTCGTCGAGATATTTCATACGACTTTGCTCAACACTTTTGAGAAGCTCAGTGGTGTTCAAACCATGAACACTAGAAATAAGTCCTGTTTTGATAAAAAAAATTTCAAACAATTATAAACTCAAATGTGAACAATTTATAATGAAAAAAGTGTCGTGGCCCAAAATTGTTAAACAAAAATCAGTCTCAGGTCAGAATATTACTTACCAGGACAATATCTGTTGTAGTTCTTGAGTTATGCAGTAAAAATTGTATGAAACTCCCCTTTCTCTTTCTTTTCTTCCCGCTCGAAGAAGGAAGGGGTCTCAAACAATCATTAGAACTTGTAACGTTCCCTAATACCGGTCTATGCCAAGTTTGGTTCCATTTGCTTAATTAGTTTTTGAGTTATGTTAAAAATTATAAAAGAGGGCCCCTCCCCCTTCATATCTCTCTACTGTAAAGAAGGAGGGGTCTCAAATAATCATTGAAATATTTCTCCTATCCGAATAACTTCCCATGCCAAATTTGGTTCCAATATCTTGATTAGTTTTCAAGTTGTATGAAAAATTGTAAGGCAGCCTCCCTCCCACCTTTCTATCACCCCCCACTGAGAGGAGGGAGGGGAACCTTATATTCATAGAAATATTCCTTGTTCTCAAGTACCACCCCATGCCAAATATGATACCATTTGCTTGATTGGTTCTCGAGTTATGCAAAAAATTGTCTTTTGTTTGGGAGGCCCTTCCTCTCCCCCCTTCATGAGAGAGGGAGGGGTCTCAAACCACAATAGGAACCATCCCCTGCCTCCAGTAGCCCCACCTGCCAAGTTTCACACAAATCGGTTCAGTAGTTTCCGAGTCTGTAGGGAACAGACAGACCGAAATCCAATTTTATAAATATAGATTTTACATTTGGCTCAAAACGAAATTCGCATTTTGAGAACTCCTGTTGAGCTTTGCTTGGGACCATGTTTTGTGAGGTTAAAAAATGGTGGACAAGCGATTAACCGCAGTCACATGTCCATCGAGTCTGAAACCAAGGCACCTCACCGGCTTACAAGTCAAGTGGTCGAGGCGCCCAGCTCAAGCGAGCACGCACGACCAAAGTCGGAGAAATTAGTATTCTATGCGTTAATTATTTTTATCGTATTCATTTATCTATGGCACAAGTCAACAGCAGCAGAATAGTTGTTGGGGACCCCCCCTTCTCCTTCCCATTTCCTGTTGAGGTCTCTCTGACGAGCCCGAGCGTGCCATTTCCGTGGCGCGAGCCCAACTTTGCGTTTGTTGGGGAGACATGAGGCCTCCCCGAGTAGAATACAACTAGAAGAAAAGTTGGTCTCCAATTTTGTTTCCATTTGCTTATTACACGACGGCCGAAGGAAGCGTCATGGACCGATTGGACCGGCAATTGACCAGCTCACAGACAGACAGACAGACAAGTTGACCACACTGTGGGCTGAGGCCACTACGTGTCTGTTGCCTTGAGAAGCCACCCCTATCAGAGTTGGATTTAAGGAGGATTGTTGCCTCACACCTTCTCGATCTTGAAGAAGAAAACACAAAAAGAAAAATAAAAAACCAATAAAGATCGAATCTAGCACGAAGAAAATACAAAAATTCTAAGGAAAGCTAGAAAAATCTCAAAATCAACAAAAAAAAACTAAAAAAAAACCATAACTTACACAAAAACAAAAAAAAGACAAAAATGACAAAAATGACAAAAATGACAAAAATGACAAAAATGACAAAAATGACAAAAATGACAAAAATGACAAAAATGACAAAAATGACAAAAATGACAAAAATGACAAAAATGACAAAAATGACAAAAATGACAAAAATGACAAAAATGACAAAAATGACAAAAATGACAAAAATGACAAAAATGACAAAAATGACAAAAATGACAAAAATGACAAAAATGACAAAAATGACAAAAATGACAAAAATGACAAAAATGACAAAAATGACAAAAATGACAAAAATGACAAAAATGACAAAAATGACAAAAATGACAAAAATGACAAAAATGACCAAAATGACAAAAATGACAAAAATGACAAAAATGACAAAAATGACAAAAATGACAAAAATGACAAAAATGACAAAAATGACAAAAATGACAAAAATGACAAAAATGACAAAAATGACAAAAATGACAAAAATGACAAAAATGACAAAAATGACAAAAATGACAAAAATGACAAAAATGACAAAAATGACAAAAATGACAAAAATGACAAAAATGACAAAAATGACAAAAATGACAAAAATGACAAAAATGACAAAAATGACAAAAATGACAAAAATGACAAAAATGACAAAAATGACAAAAATGACAAAAATGACAAAAATGACAAAAATGACAAAAATGACAAAAATGACAAAAATGACAAAAATGACAAAAATGACAAAAATGACAAAAATGACAAAAATGACAAAAATGACAAAAATGACAAAAATGACAAAAATGACAAAAATGACAAAAATGACAAAAATGACAAAAATGACAAAAATGACAAAAATGACAAAAATGACAAAAATGACAAAAATGACAAAAATGACAAAAATGACAAAAATGACAAAAATGACAAAAATGACAAAAATGACAAAAATGACAAAAATGACAAAAATGACAAAAATGACAAAAATGACAAAAATGACAAAAATGACAAAAATGACAAAAATGACAAAAATGACAAAAATGACAAAAATGACAAAAATGACAAAAATGACAAAAATGACAAAAATGACAAAAATGACAAAAATGACAAAAATGACAAAAATGACAAAAATGACAAAAATGACAAAAATGACAAAAATGACAAAAATGACAAAAATGACAAAAATGACAAAAATGACAAAAATGACAAAAATGACAAAAATGACAAAAATGACAAAAATGACAAAAATGACAAAAATGACAAAAATGACAAAAATGACAAAAATGACAAAAATGACAAAAATGACAAAAATGACAAAAATGACAAAAATGACAAAAATGACAAAAATGACAAAAATGACAAAAATGACAAAAATGACAAAAATGACAAAAATGACAAAAATGACAAAAATGACAAAAATGACAAAAATGACAAAAATGACAAAAATGACAAAAATGACAAAAATGACAAAAATGACAAAAATGACAAAAATGACAAAAATGACAAAAATGACAAAAATGACAAAAATGACAAAAATGACAAAAATGACAAAAATGACAAAAATGACAAAAATGACAAAAATGACAAAAATGACAAAAATGACAAAAATGACAAAAATGACAAAAATGACAAAAATGACAAAAATGACAAAAATGACAAAAATGACAAAAATGACAAAAATGACAAAAATGACAAAAATGACAAAAATGACAAAAATGACAAAAATGACAAAAATGACAAAAATGACAAAAATGACAAAAATGACAAAAATGACAAAAATGACAAAAATGACAAAAATGACAAAAATGACAAAAATGACAAAAATGACAAAAATGACAAAAATGACAAAAATGACAAAAATGACAAAAATGACAAAAATGACAAAAATGACAAAAATGACAAAAATGACAAAAATGACAAAAATGACAAAAATGACAAAAATGACAAAAATGACAAAAATGACAAAAATGACAAAAATGACAAAAATGACAAAAATGACAAAAATGACAAAAATGACAAAAATGACAAAAATGACAAAAATGACAAAAATGACAAAAATGACAAAAATGACAAAAATGACAAAAATGACAAAAATGACAAAAATGACAAAAATGACAAAAATGACAAAAATGACAAAAATGACAAAAATGACAAAAATGACAAAAATGACAAAAATGACAAAAATGACAAAAATGACAAAAATGACAAAAATGACAAAAATGACAAAAATGACAAAAATGACAAAAATGACAAAAATGACAAAAATGACAAAAATGACAAAAATGACAAAAATGACAAAAATGACAAAAATGACAAAAATGACAAAAATGACAAAAATGACAAAAATGACAAAAATGACAAAAATGACAAAAATGACAAAAATGACAAAAATGACAAAAATGACAAAAATGACAAAAATGACAAAAATGACAAAAATGACAAAAATGACAAAAATGACAAAAATGACAAAAATGACAAAAATGACAAAAATGACAAAAATGACAAAAATGACAAAAATGACAAAAATGACAAAAATGACAAAAATGACAAAAATGACAAAAATGACAAAAATGACAAAAATGACAAAAATGACAAAAATGACAAAAATGACAAAAATGACAAAAATGACAAAAATGACAAAAATGACAAAAATGACAAAAATGACAAAAATGACAAAAATGACAAAAATGACAAAAATGACAAAAATGACAAAAATGACAAAAATGACAAAAATGACAAAAATGACAAAAATGACAAAAATGACAAAAATGACAAAAATGACAAAAATGACAAAAATGACAAAAATGACAAAAATGACAAAAATGACAAAAATGACAAAAATGACAAAAATGACAAAAATGACAAAAATGACAAAAATGACAAAAATGACAAAAATGACAAAAATGACAAAAATGACAAAAATGACAAAAATGACAAAAATGACAAAAATGACAAAAATGACAAAAATGACAAAAATGACAAAAATGACAAAAATGACAAAAATGACAAAAATGACAAAAATGACAAAAATGACAAAAATGACAAAAATGACAAAAATGACAAAAATGACAAAAATGACAAAAATGACAAAAATGACAAAAATGACAAAAATGACAAAAATGACAAAAATGACAAAAATGACAAAAATGACAAAAATGACAAAAATGACAAAAATGACAAAAATGACAAAAATGACAAAAATGACAAAAATGACAAAAATGACAAAAATGACAAAAATGACAAAAATGACAAAAATGACAAAAATGACAAAAATGACAAAAATGACAAAAATGACAAAAATGACAAAAATGACAAAAATGACAAAAATGACAAAAATGACAAAAATGACAAAAATGACAAAAATGACAAAAATGACAAAAATGACAAAAATGACAAAAATGACAAAAATGACAAAAATGACAAAAATGACAAAAATGACAAAAATGACAAAAATGACAAAAATGACAAAAATGACAAAAATGACAAAAATGACAAAAATGACAAAAATGACAAAAATGACAAAAATGACAAAATTGACAAAAATGACAAAAATGACAAAAATGACAAAAATGACAAAAATGACAAAAATGACAAAAATGACAAAAATGACAAAAATGACAAAAATGACAAAAATGACAAAAATGACAAAAATGACAAAAATGACAAAAATGACAAAAATGACAAAAATGACAAAAATGACAAAAATGACAAAAATGACAAAAATGACAAAAATGACAAAAATGACAAAAATGACAAAAATGACAAAAATGACAAAAATGACAAAAATGACAAAAATGACAAAAATGACAAAAATGACAAAAATGACAAAAATGACACGAAAATGACACAAAAATGTCACAAAAATTACATTTAAATGACACAAAAATGACACAAAAATGACACAAAAATGACACAAAAATGTCACAAAAATTACATTTAAATGACACAAAAATGACACAAAAATGACACAAAAATGACACAAAAATGACACAAAAATGACACAAAAATGACACAAAAATGACACAAAAATGACACAAAAATGACACAAAAATGACACAAAAATGACACAAAAATGACACAAAAATGACACAAAAATGACACAAAATGATACAAAAATGATACAAAAATGATACAAAAATGGTACAATAATGGTACAATAATGGTACAAAAATGACACAAAAATGACACAAAAATGACACATAAATGACACATAAATTACACAAAAATGACACAAAAATGACACATAAATGACACATAAATTACACAAAAATGACACAAAAATGACACAAAAATGACACAAAAATGACACAAAAATGACACGAAAAGGACATAAAAATGAATTTAAAATGGCATTAAAATGAATTTAAAATTATACAAAAATGAGACGAAAATGAATCAAAAATGATACGAAAATGATACAAAAATGAAACATAAATGACACAAAAAAGACACATAAATATCACCAAAATGGTACAAAAATGATATAAAAACGACTCAGAAATGGCACAGAAATTTTCAAAATAACACAAAAGTGACACATAAGTTACACCAAAATGGAACAATAATGACACCAAAATTACAAAAATGACACAAAGTTGACATAAACATGACACAAAAATGATTAAAAATGACAAAATCGACAAAATGACAAAAATTATAAAAATGGCAAAAAATTACACAAAAATTACACAAAAATGAGACATATTCATGTATCATGAATGACATAAAATTATCTCAAAAATGATACAAAAATGGCACAAAAATGACATAAGAATGACACAAAAATGACACAGAAATGACCAAAATAACACAAAAGTGACACAAAAGTTAAACAGAAATGACACAAAAACCACACAAAAATGACAATTAAACGACACCAAAATGTCACAAAACTAACACAAAAAGGAAATAAAAATAACACAAAAATGACAAATGACCAAAAATGAAAAAAATTACAAAAATAACTCAAAATTGGGACAAAAATTATGCAAAAATGATACAGAAATGATAAATAAATGATACAAACATCTCACAAAAATGGAACAAAAATAACATAAGAATGACAAAAAAATGAGACAGAAATGGCACACAAATTTTCCAAAAATGACACAAAAATCATTCAAAAATGACATAAAATTAAACAAAAATGACAATTAAATGACAATAAAATGACACCAACATTGCACTAAAATAACACTAAAAAGACACAAAAATCAATCAAAAATGACAAACGACACAAAAAGTGTTGGAGAAATTTACGAATATCGTATGAAAATAACATCCGATCATTTTGAATTTTTTCAAATAGACTGCACAACAAAACGAAAAAAATTCTCAAAAAGATTTACAAATATTTGAAATCGAAAAAAGTCTTCCTCAATCCGACCCTGGCTCCTATGCAAACATTTGGCACGGGCAGGTTCGATTTGCATTGCTTTTCCAATAACTATTGCCGATTACCTACTAGTGATCTGCCAGGAAATTGTAACGGTTCAACAAGCAAAAGAGCAACATCAGTAGAAAAAAAAAGCAGAGTGACCAATAATTCAAAAAACAGTCATTAGCCCTCTCTCACTCGCCACAAGAGTGACATTACAGCATTTTAAAGTGTCTAGACAAGTTGTCAATATTTCAATGTCAGGTTCGTCTTCACTGCTCCAGTTGAAGTCATTTGAATTGCGCATTCGATGGTTATCGCGCTCAACTCAGCTCACGGTTATGTTCACGATTGTGAAAAATTAATGTGCCCTATAAGAGTGGAAATTATGAAAACGATTTAAGCGACAATATACTAGGTCTAAGTACCGGCCCCAGTTGTAATAAATCGATGAATCAAACCGTAGGACCATTCTGGGTCGTGTTTTACACCGGCTGTCAATATTAAATTACTCCCCCTGTCAACGAAGTTAACCGGCAGTCACACCCACCCATTCGCGGCGGCAGTGTGAATGAAAAAAATGTATGAGCAAAGACAGTGCGAGATTTACTTGCTTTGGTACTGGCGGGGAATACGTTGGAACGTTTTTTCGACATCTTGAATCAGTCGGGCGCCACCAGACGGTGTCGGGATTTGATTTTCTTTCTTTAAGTCAATTCCGTGGTGGCGCTAGAAGGTTTCCACCCGCAGCCACTCTGTCTGACACTTGATTTAATTATTGTGTGCCGCCTCGATCATTTGTTTTTTCGTGCAAATACGATGTTTATTTCTATTTTTATTCGATGAGTCACAGCTTTTCTTTTGGGAAACGAAGCAAATCTATTATATAAAATTCTCTTGTAACGGTGTTTGTAGTACTACTCCTCCGAAATTACTGAATTGATTCTAATGAAATTATTTTTAGAATATTCTTTGGGCATGCGAATCGGTTTATATCGAATAAAAACAACACAAAGTCCCATCAATTGTTCGTAATTATTAAATTTGTAGTTTTTTGAATCAAATAAAAGTCATGGCTTCCATTTTCCGAGATTTTCTTTCGCTTGGGCGCCGGGCGGTTTGTTTTTCGTCTCCATGGTCGAGGCGTCGCGAGCAAACGTCGAAAAAGGATAGTAACCATTGCATAGCATACTGATTAGTTGGAATATTTGGGCGCGCATTTCTCAACCAAGCATAATTCAATACCTACATGTGGGGGCGCTATGAAGCCTAGATGTGATTTTTTTTTATTAACAGCTCATTTGTACAGCACATATTAATGAATGAGGTCTACCTGTGACCCAGTTTGAAATTTTGCCGATCGAATCAGAACCATATACCTAAACGATTTTAAAAATTCAAACTATTTTGATTTCGTGTTAAATCAAGCAGCAATTTTTATCTCAAAAATATGAATTTCGTACTGATGCATATGACATAATGATTCTTCGTGGACGTACGAAAAAAAGAAAGTTTTTCGAACATGTACAAATGTACTTGATTGAAGATGTATCAAGCGCTTTTAAATTTTTAGAACAACAACAAAATCCGATGAAAATGAACAGACACATGAACTGAACAAGAGCCTGTCCTTCAAAGTGGATTATATAAGATTGATGTTTATTTAAAGACCGAATGCAAAGAACTTTTCTATTTTTTGCAAGCATAAGAGAATATTTTCAATAAAATAAACCACTTTTTCATAACAAAAAGTGAGTGAGGATATGCATTTTTCGGAAGAATTTTCAGTTAAAAATGTACACCAGACCAAATGCAAACGTTCAACATTTACAAAAAATGTATAAACTATTTCTTCAGTAATAAATGGTTGGGTCAAACTAAACATTTTTTTAGAATCATTCACCGAAAAACTGTATACAGGTTCACTGTTGGTTTACACACAATTCAAGTGCGTACTTAACATGAAAGTGTGTTTTTGTTTTGCATATTTTGGCTACATAGAAAAGACTTAGATCCGCTTTTTTGTTGAAAAGTTTTTTGTGATTGAAATTCCAGAAGCAGAAGCAGAGTGTTTTTTATAAGATTTTATTATTACTTGAAAGAGAATGTTGTAGATAATATCAACTTCTGTCATTTCATACGGTGAATCAAGTGCAACGCGCCTTTTAGCCATAAAACATCTACCTTTTGAAAATGTTATCTCCGAAATGGTCAAGAAGAGTATTCCGAGTGATGAATATTAATCAAATATTCAAAACTATTAAACGTTTTTGTTAATGAAGGTATTTTGGTTAAACAGTATTCAGTGAAATTGAATCATAAAGTATAATTTTACTCTGGAGAAAAACTGCAGATATATCAATGAAAATTGATAAAAAAGACAAACAGGAACAAGAAATAAATTCAATTGAAAGTTTTTATACTGACGCATCTGAAAAAGACCTATGTGTTTTCACATGCACCAATAAATGGGACAAATGTATACTAAGACATTTGTTTTTGAAATAATATGAAAGTTGAACTGTGATGATATCCATTTGCACTTGACCCGTTGTTTTTTTAAATAGCAATTCACAATAAAAAAAATTTTGTAAGGTTTCGAGATATTTTTATATGAAAATTTCTAGAAAAAAGAATGAACTCATGAAATCATCGTAGCCTTAACAGATTAATTCTTCTCAATATATATATATTTTTTTAAATCTGCTTTTCACTTAAATGTTATTGAATTTTTAAAATATCACATAATCTTAAATGGAATCGCTGATCACCTCCAACACTGTTCAGGGAATTTTGAAATCATAACACCCCAGTGCTTCAGTTAGAATTTTCAAAAACAATGGGCTGAATTGGGCATATATGTCCTAAAGGATCAAAAAGAAAATGAATGCTGTGATTCAGTTGAATAACAAAAAAGCTAAACATATTTCTACCTCCTTTCAAAATATTATGGAGCACGGCACCCTTCCAAATAAACGAATTTCAAATCAAATCAAAACCAATCGATTGCTTGATTAATTGGATTAAAATTCAAAGGAATTTAATTAGCATTTTTTGCTTGAAAAATAAAAAAAACGGCGTTTTTTGGACGTGATTTTGGTGAAAATATGTAGCTCAAACTGCTTCTATAGGTGAGCATGGTGAACAAAAGGCTGCTTGAAAATGGTTAGTAAAAATCTTCTCTAATGTTTTTTATTTCTTCAGATCTAGAAAATATACCATCCAAAGCTAATCGGGAGGTGAAAGTGCTGCGTTAGGCAGAATATTAGGCAAATACTCCAAAAATTGTCCCGATATTCAAAATTCTTAATAAAATCTAAATTCCAAATAATGAGAAACTGTTGAATTCGATTTAAACCTTAACCATTTAATGCATAGTGTTGTTTTAAAACAACATTAATCAACATCCAAAACGCGTGGGTATTTTTGAGTGATGTATTCACAAAAAATATTCTATATATTTAATGAAAATATCCATGGTATTTTTATCACGATATTTTAATGTATGTGTGAGATATCGAACAATGCATGCGGAAAAATTGCAAAAATCAAATTTTTTAATTTTTTTTAAGTTGTTTTTGGAAAACTGCTGTTATTTCTTCAAATTTGCAAATTCTAACAATTTTTTTAATTCTTAATCAATCACAATCACCTTCCTGCATGCAATTAACAAAGTTTTTAAGAAATTAGCAAAATCGTATTGAAATGAACTAAGAATTTCAAAAATAATTTTTCATCTTTGATGGGCCATAACTTTTATAATACTCAAAATAACGACTTCAAACCTGTTGAGTTTTGTTTTTCGAATTAAAATATTATTATTTCACTGAATCAATAACTGAAATTCTCATTTTAAAAAAAGTCATGCATTAAAGGGTTAAAGTGAAATCGAGCAAGGCGGAGTAAATCAATTGAATGGTATTCAATAAATGAAACAAAGATATTATCAACATATCGTTATACATGGAACAAGTTACAAAAACGTGGATTTAGCTGTAGGCTTTTTAAGTTTGATGGTTACGTTTAGTGCTGAAAAAAGCTATTTTGCAACGGGAAGCTGAGAGCTGATACCATTAAGCAGAACATCCAAGTTAAAGAAAAGTAAAAAAAGTTTTATTGTAAGATGCATGTGAGATTTATTTGAGGTAATTTTATGATAATTTAAGTAAAGACCCGTAGAATTTGAGTAAACGAAAAGGAGGGAAATGTAAAAAAAAACTAGGTCATGTCCACGAAAGTGAAACGATTAAAAACTCAACATTTGATGCTTTTTTAAAGTGAAACAGCAAAGAAAAAATGGAAAATGGATGCCAAGTTAAAAATGGTAAGACGAAGTTTACCGGGTCTGCTAGTATAGATATACTTTTTTATTACCAGCTCCATTACATGCTCCAGAACGCCTTAAAGGCAACAATAGCAGGTCCAGCACGTTTTACTCAATTCCTCGTAGATTCTGATAGAAAATCATTTAGTTTATAAACGACTTCAAAAAGAGTTGTCAGTCTTTTGATAGTTGTTTATTCTTCTACATATGTAGGTGTCTTGCAAAAAGGCAAATATGTTTCTATTTATCCTGCTCACGGTTGTAGAAGTCGACCGTAGATTCAACAGACTAGCGCTCATGCTAAACATTATAGATTCTTATTGGCAAAATGCAAATTTAAATGCTTTTTAATGCTACTTGCAAATTTAAATAACTTATCATAAAACATAAATCGAGGTTACAGCGTTCTTAAGAATGATTTCAACATATAAACATCGGCTAAGAAAAATAAAAATTACTTTAAATTTGCCAAATTGAAGTGAAGAATCTCGCATGTCCAAGTATCATGAAAGAAATCTAACATTCGTTGAATTTAAAGTTGTACGCCCAAAAAATTTTTTTTCAATTCAAATTTCCTATAGTAAAAAAAATCACAAAATTGACAGAAACTTCTCAAACCCTCATCCGTCCCTGAAATTTTTCCCGTTACAGTCCCTGGAATGTCAATTTGAAACTCTTGACTTAAACCAATTTAACTCCTTTGTTTATCAACCGATTTTTACTAAATTTATAGCTTTGGAAACCTCGTAGTGAAACTCAAGTATGATTTCAAGAAAATATTCAAATAAATTTGAAAATTTAACTGGTATGACTTAAACAATTTTAACAGTTCATTGATTGAAAACTTTTGTACATTTTTTGTGGTCATGACCAGAAACAATTACAAAACCCTTATGGGCAGCGTATAGCTTCTAATTCCCTCTTTCTTGCACATCATGGATGGCAAAACTCAAGGGATTGAAATCGAGAGAGAATTCTTTGCATTTGATTATTATCAAAATTCCACAACTGCTTCACAAATTGCCAATTTGCAACAATTAGCACATTTTCACTCTCTCTGAGCTCTCTCTGGTTTCTCTTATTTTAACTAAATCCATCTTATTTTCTCTAACAAATTACCACAAATTTAATCATTTGCTGCACAATTTGTGTAATCATTGACGTATTTTCTCCCTTCATCTCAGTTCTCCGGCAAAACTCCTCAGATGGGCTTGTCTAGTGAAAGAGAATACTATTTTTTGCTTCTGCTCCGTCACGCAGTGCGGGGAGATATAAATAGCACTGAAACAAGAGTGAGATTGTCAACACATACATAAGAGGACTTATCCCGCTGTTTTGTTGAATGTCGCGCTGTCCCGCTGTTTCCTCAAAATGTCCAGATTTTTTCATGGAAAACTTTTATAAAATTCACTGACTTACACTAGAAAAAATTAAACTCTATTCTCAATATTTCAATTCATTGTTTCAAGACAATAAATCTTTTGAATGCGTCTTTTTTTTTAATAAGCAACACGAAAAATTTTTCGAATCATCAAAATGAGAGTTTACATACTGAATAGCTCTAAAGTTACAATAAGATTTTAATTCAGTTAAGGGGGGGGGGGGGGGGGGGGTAGGGTCTAACGGATAAAAGAAAACACCATTTTCACGATTTTTTTCTAGAGGTATCGTTCAAATAAATGTATTCAAATTTTTTGCATTATACAAAGCATTGTTGAAAGAACATTTAGTAATTTTTTCGTAGACAAATATTGAAAAATGAGCCGGTGACGGAGCACTTTCGAGGATGCCTTTTAGAAAACAGGATTTGCGGTGGACACTGTATCTCAGCACAGAATAATCTGAAGTAGAAAAATCAGAGCAAAATATTTTTAATAGATGTTTTTCTGGACCCCAACGTTTTTGTTTAACTAAAAAAAATTTTTATGAAATTTTTGTGGCTGTTTAAAGTAAAAACTACGATTTTTCACGAAAAAAAACGCCATTTTTTATCTGTAAAATCTCCCCAAAGTAAAAAAAAAGAAAAACGTTGGGGTCTGGTATTTTATATGTATAAAATATGTTCCAAATTTGAAAAGAATTGGATAAGTAGTTTTCAAATGACGATGTCCACTAGACTGAGTCGATTTGGGGTCATTTTTGAATTTCCCAAACCCTGGGGTCTTAAAAGCTTCGTCTTGGTCCAAAACTCATCCATGATTTTTTGCAGAATTTTAAAGTAACGTTTACATGAGTAAATTTGAACTTTTAGGTTTGTATGGGAAATTTGAATATTTTGTACTGAAAAATCAACATCATTTTTGTTTCCTCTGTGCAACCGAGCCAGTTGATAGTTTTTGTGCCAATTTATAAAATTCCTAAAGGAAATTTTCCACTGAACAACTTTGTGCAATATCATAACTTCGTATCTTATTGGGCAAAAAAGTTATTAGCAGTTTAATAGGGGTATGTCTTTTCGCATTGATCAACATTAAATTCAATTGACATCACTGCTGGAGCCTCGTGAAGTATTGCATGAAAAGTAGTCATGCAATACCTCTCTAGGTACCCTGCAGTAATGTCAATTGAATTTAATGTTTATCAATGCGAAAAGACATACCCCTATTAAACTGCTAATAACTTTTTTGCCCAATAAGATACGAAGTTAAGGTCTTCGACAAAGTTGTTCAGTGGAAAATTTCCTTCAGGAATTTTATAAATTGGTACAAAAACCATCAGCTGGCTCGGTTGCACAGAGGAACAAAAAATGATGTTGATTTTTCAGTACAAAATATTCAATTTTCCCATACAAACCTAAAAGTTCAAATTTACTCATGTAAACGTTACTTTAAAATTCTGCAAAAAATCATGGATGGGTTTTGGATCAAGACGAAGCTTTTAAGACACCTGGGTTTGGGAAATTCAAAAATGACCCCAAATCGACTCAGTCTAATGTCCACGGACTTTGAAAATGTGCTTTCGAGAAAAACGCGTTTGAAGTTTCTGCTCTTGCTTTCTTGCAGTATTAGATAGGAGGAGATAAAGGCCTATAATTTCTACAGTTTTGCTTCAGTTGACTTGAAAATTTGTCACAACATTCTTGAAATATTTTACAATAAGAAAATTTAAAAAAAACGATTTTTTTAAAGTGTTAGACCCTACCCCCCCTTAAGCGTTCTTGAAGCATATTCAACCTATGCAATGTGGTTGGTTGTTATGAAGAAAATATTGTTTAAGTCTCTTCCAGATGATTGAAGGATCTTATTTTTTTCGGAAGAATGTTAGTTTAATTGCCTACACCACCTTTTTCGATTCAATCGTCCAAAATATACAATGTTGGAAATATTTCTTTTGCACAATGGATTTTATGTTATCAAGTTCTCCAAAAACGAAGTTAAAATAAATATACATGCGGACTAGCTAGCGAATGACGTTTAAATGACAGCCTCTGCATGTAGGACTTAAAATATTTTTCTCAAATGACGTGCTTATTTGCGAGAACCCTAGAAAATAACCGTGTAAATAGAAGTCATGTAAGAAAAACGGTGTACGTATAAGTTAGGCAATATAATTAAGCTTTATTTAAGAGTTTCTTAAATTTCCCGAATTTTTCGGCTGTGTCCCGCTTTTTTGTCGTGAGATTTAAAAAGACAAACACCGTCTTAGCCGATTTAGGCTTTACAGACTGAATAAATGACGTGGACAACTTAAGATTAACATTTAACACCCAGTACCGAGATGGGAATCGAACCCATGCCATCAGTGGACCAGCGATTACCGTCGTACCACGCTAACCACTCGACCACCGAGACGTACCGTAAACTTTAGATGTCCCGCTCTTTTCTGCAATGTATCTGGCAAGGCT
The DNA here is from genome assembly GCF_029784155.1 of Uranotaenia lowii. Taxonomy (NCBI): domain Eukaryota; kingdom Metazoa; phylum Arthropoda; class Insecta; order Diptera; family Culicidae; genus Uranotaenia; species Uranotaenia lowii. The sequence goes on from NC_073692.1 coordinate 37,775,097, forward strand.
AGTTAAACCTCTTAAACCGATGGTCATCTTCGGTTCAGATGATATTTGAACGGCGTTTTTTCGATATAAACTACAAGCCAGCTAACTTCTTATCTCTTCTCATGCGCGGATCTAGGGGCGGGGTGATGGGGGTTATCAAGCGGAAAAAATCAGAAAAATGGTCACAAATTGTTTAACTCAATTTAGATGAAATATAACTTTTTCATGTGTCAAAATATCTTAACATTGACAATAGGTACCATTTTTACGCGTGCATAAGAATTCAGCTTAAAAATATGCTTGAATTGAGTACCGTAATCCGGGGTAATATTGATCCCTTTTTTCAATATATTTTAATTGTTTTTTCTGTTAAGGGGAATGTGGCATGTTTCATATTTTTAAAACCAGTACTGATCTCCTTTGAACGTTAAACGTGGATGCAGATATTTATAAGACCTCCTTAAATTTGAATTAAAAATCGGTTTCGGCTGGGGGGTTTGGGGTAACATCAAATATATTAAAACCAATATACCCCACTGTCAGCCTTCTCTATACATCTCATCAAGGACACGTATGTCAGCACTACCTACTGACCACTTGACACTGAGGAATAGAGGATGAATAACGCGATAGCGTTAAAATCCTAGAAAAAAGAATTAAAAAAAAAAAAAACTACCTACTGACGAAAGTTCCTACTAAAGTCACTGATAGTACCACCATCACCGCCCTAGACGACAGCAGCACCACCTACAAGTCAGATATCCGTCAGAAGTAGTTCAGATCGTCGAAGTTTATACGTGATAGTTGGAACTTTCTCCACATGATGGCGTGCTTGATGTGTCGCCTTGTTTTTTAAAGTGTGAGGTATATTGGTTTTATACTATATTTGGTAACATTGATCACTCTCTATTTTTAAGGTTTTAACGAGTTTTCTCGATCATAAACGATACGAAACACCTTCATAATATTTACAAATGCTAGTTTATGAATTTCTTAGGCAGTTAGAAATATCAAGGACATTTTAAACCAAATGAAATAAATAAAATAAACGCTAAACAGATATGTGGGTTTCAAGTCTTCAATGACTTTTTGTTTATTTCGGTGAACAAACCTATTCCTAACCAATGTGAATGCAGTTCTCATACAGCTAATAGTAAATCAACATTTCTCTCGACTCGACAGTGACTGGAGTCGAGTCGAGTTACGTCTTATGTAATAAGGTCCATAATCAATTGAATCAATTCATGAAAAAATAAACTCAACAATTCATTGAGCTCTTCGTTTGGTTTCATAACACAAAATCAACAAATGGTCTTTAAATCCGAACTTTAGTCTTCGTCAACTTCTTCTCATTCGATCGGGTACCATCCAGCCGCTTCCGTTGGCCATTGGTTGGTTCCTGCTTAATCGTCTTGAGGGGTTTGATAGCTCATCGTCTCTTCGGTGGATGTTCCAAGGGTTCCTGCTTGATTTTTTTGGTTGCCACGTTTTCTTTCTCCTCAATTTCATTCTTTGCGGAAATCATCTGATGATCTGAAACGCTGGCCCCGGGCTGTCGGCTTTTGGAATCTGTCGCTCAGCAAGCTTTCCAAAACGTTCTTCCTTAAACGGCGTCACCAGCTGTTCGGAGAAAGAGCTATTGGTGCTGAGATTGGCGCTTGGTTTTGGCCCATCATAATTTCCTCCTGGAATCCGCTTGAGGACAGCATATCGGTTCAGTGTATATATTCCGGTCGCCCGGAGTCCCGCCTTCATGTTATCTTTGCTGGTGTCTTCGATTGTTTCCAAAGTCCTTTTCAGCAGTCTCGGAAAGATGTGCTAGGGGACACATCCCTTATTTCGTTGTTCCAATCGTTCAGGGTACTCTTCCAAGCTTTTTCAACGGACCGAAATAGCTTACGTCGAGAGTTTGGCACAGATGGGTAGAATTTTGGGGCAGAAAGACAAACTTAATGTTGTTCTTCAGACAGCTTGTTATCACTCTAAGTGTCGGCACCACTGGCAGCATTGGTCAGATTGTCAACAACCAGCACCGTGTGTGACAACCTTTTTCTAGTTTTACATAATCATCTTGTTTGATTTCCCGGGCATTAAGTGCGTTTTGTTTGAACGTCTGTTTAACAGTTTTCGTTGTTTGTCGTGAATTTAAGGCTTTTTCCGTGATTTCCAACAGGAAATGTATCACTTGTTGAAGTGCAACAAGACCCCGATTTCTCCAACCGTAAGTTGCTCCTTCTTTTATGAAATTTGACGAAAGCTAATAAGTAGTTAATATTCGTACAGTGATCCCACCATTCCGAACCACCGGTACTTTGCCAGGTAGATTAATTAGTGCATCATTCAATGTAAGTTGTCTTTGATACATGATTGTTAGGATAGAATTTCGCTAATTATCGATTGTTGAAACAGTGATACCGTTCCGATACCACTCGATTTCGGCAGCACTCGACGAATTGTCTGATAGAATTCAGAGCATAGCTAACCGTAAGTTCTTTTTACTTTATCTAACTGAAAGTGAAATTCGAATTTTAATACAGTTATTTGTTTCAAGTTAGTGATTTCCGTAGTCTGGCTCGGATAGACCCGGGTTCGAAAGCTATCTAGTAGCGAAGCACAGGCGACATTCTCGCACTAAAATGTAAGCTAGATTTTAATACTTAACCGAAAAATGTCTGACTAAAAGTCGAATATTTTGAGCTTTGAAGCTGCGTGATAAAAACACTGCTCTCGAAATTTAGTGTCGAGCCCATTTGAAGTAACACTAAGGGACAAGTGGGACGCAACATTGTCTCCAATGATGACCCTTGTTTTAATATTTTCCAGTTTTTTGAAGTTGGGAAGCGCGATGGTAAAAAACCAATCTTCGAAGGTTACTGCATCAAACCATCCTAAAAAATAATGCATGTTAAAAAATGTTGAAACGGAACCATAACGTATAAATAATTTTCACCAGTGTTGGGGTGCGGGATACCTTAGTGGACTGTATTTTTCCGTGGGGGATTCCTTGTTGGGATGGAGCTATTGGGTCAGCTCCTTCGGCGATTGTGAACTCGATAATCAAACACTGATTTACAATTCTATTCGATTTATTCACAAGTCACAGGTAAGTTTTTTGGCACAATTTATTAACGCGACTTTTACGGAAATTCAAAACGGTTTACTTAAACATTTATTATTTTACAGCAACATTTAACATTTAACTAATTTCTTCTTAACATCTGTACCAATGGCGGGTTTTCTTAAGACTAAAAAAAGGATACAATACAAATTATGGTTTCTTCAGTAAGGGACAAACATAGTCCACAATCTCTTTCTAATCTGCTCATTAGAGATGCTGACAGTTGCATCTCGACATCATTTAAACGTTCGTCTTCTTTAATGATCCAGGGTCGTATGAAGGGTCATTGATTTAGGCTGACATCGCTCTCTAGTAATCCAACAACCAGATTTGGTCCGGTTCTAGCGGCTGCCTTTGGGCCCGCCTTCAACCCATGTAGGATAAAGATGAAGAGCAGCGTACACCACATACGGTGGAAGCATTGATCCGCTATAGCTTCCGGCAAACTTCACCGAGTAGGAGGTTTTGGAATGGTCCAGGACATTTTCAACGTGCTTCAGTCCCTTTCCAACAAGCACTCGCTTACATTCAGGGTTGTCGATAAAATTTGTCTCATCATAGTTAAGGATATTCTCCACCGAGACATCTCGGACCGTGTCGGTAAGGTTATCAAAATAGCTGTTCACAGTTTCGGGACTCCCTTTGGCACGGGCACGTTTGATGTTCTGGGTCCAACGAACAGACAACTTATCACGCTTCATTCGTTATTAAACTTGCTGTCAATGCGATGTAGATCCAGGAATTGCTTCACCAACGTGGCTACTGAAGCCGGTTGAAGTAGAAATCCCCAATCACCGGCCGTTTTTATGGTCTCCCTGAGATCCTGTTCCCGGGCACATGTTAGCACGGTGGGAGCTCCGATTTTCTACGTGTGCAGCTGGTTCAATCTGTTGTACAGTGTTCCAAATGGGATTCTGTAGTTCCGCGATGCTTCCCGGATTAACATTCCATTCACCTCAACCGTCCTCAAAGCTAATTCAAAATTTTCCTTCGGATAGTTCGAGTAGGACCTTGTACCTGGACGGGGAACGTATTGGCGGAGCATTTGTAGGCGTTTTTCACGTAAATATTAAACAAAAACTTAAACAAAACTTCCGATACAAAACGTAAACATTGAACTCACTGACAGCAGGGCTGCGAATACCAGGATAAGTACAGCTACGGGTGTAAGCGGTTTAAGAAAAAGTAGGCAAGGGGTACCAAAAGTTTCTCAGTGGTGGAAGGGTGGAGACGGAGCGCTAAACTTTGACGACCAGTTGTTTTGATTCGATTAGTGTTAAGGAAAGTAGTGACAAGACAAAGTGTGCATTGTGTAAACATTACGAATACCTGTCACAATTTTCACAAAATGGTCGATTCCGTGTTTCGGTACTCAACACACCCGTAGACCCAGCAAACATTTTTGTAGGTTATATTTCTCAACAACTTTGTTATACGTTTCATATACATTATACAATGATCCTATGAAACGCGAAAAAACAGCATTTACCTACCGAAGTGGAAGCAATATACATTAGACCGCTGCAAGCTTTGTATGGAAATTTCAAATTCTTAAATTTTTACACCCCCCATAGCTTTTTTGGGTTGTTTTTGCTGCCAGAAATAGCAATAAAATTTTTGGAAGCGATCCATCCAGTCCTGAATTAGCGCAACTAGTTTTAATTTTGTATGGAAATTTGTATGGGAAAACAATATTTTTCATTCAAAAATCGCCAGAGATGTTCTGAAAGTTCCAAAAAATAAATCTATGGATGAAAAATGTTCCTTGATTCTTGAAGTACATTTTATGTGAATAAAGATCAAACCTAAATTGTACCCTAGAAAAGATATTCAATTTTTAATAAAATTTTTGTTTTCAAAATTATTTTTTTAATTTTATCGTTTTTGACTGCTTATTTGAAAGCTGTGTAACAGTGGGATGGAAATAAAAAATCTCAAAAAACTGCTTTGCATTGCCAGAGAATTAATTGATTTATAAAGCCTTTGCAAAAACATTTCATGCAATTATTAACAGCTCTAGCAAGCAAAGTCTGCCATTTTTTACTATTTTTCAAGGGATTCCGATTTTTTATTTTTAAATGGTTATAACTTTTTCCATGAAATTCATTGCTACTTGTCATGTTAGCAAAAAATGAAGCTTAAGAATAGTCAAAACCAAAAATCAAAGACCGACTTCTTTTCAAGATTATTTGAATTTTCTGGATGATTTAATGTGCAAAAATTTCTTCTTCCATACAAATTTCCATACAAAATTGAAACGCGTTGCGCTAACTCAGGAATCAACCAAATCATCTCAAATTTTACACTGATACTTGGTGACCCAAAAGGCATCGAAAAAACATATGGGAGAAAAAAGTCATTTTTTGCAGCGGTCTAATATACATACATATTTTTAACTTCTGGCTAAAGCGATAAGAGTATATGATTTGGACGATATTCGACACCTTTTACATTCATATTGAGAGAATGCAAGAGCGCAGAAATTTTTTTTTCTCTAAACGCGTGCGAACCGTTACCAGCGACAATATTTGCTGCCTCTGTTATTGAGCAATTCTTGCAAATACACCATCTGATTTTTATCAATCTGGTTGCACTGCTGGTCGCAGAGAGAACAACAAAGCTGTTCTCTCACTTGAACCACGCGGGAGAAAAAAAGGAACGAAATCGTCATCAAAATCTGCAAACATGACGCACTTTTTATCATATCCGATTTAAACCATTGAATCCGACTTCGAGTAACGATTTTTACGACCTTTTACTTGTGTTAGTTGGAATTACGATTCGCAGTAACGTTTATTGTTGCTGAAACCTCTGGAATACAGCAGATTTAGAAGCGTAGTTACCGGGCGATCCATAGATGATGGAAAAAGTCACAACAAATAATAAAAATCGGAAATGAAGGTGAGATTAGCATGAGGTGTAAAACGTTGATTTACAAAGTATAGTTTTGCGGAGGAAAGTAAATCAATTGAAGTTTTTTCACCATAGTTCACAATTCGGGTTTATAAAATCGTTGCTTGAGAGTAGAACCTGGAAAGACAATTTGGTGGTAAACAGTTGTCGACAGTCGGAGAAAACAGTTGTCAGAACGTGCCAGAAACAGAAACAGGAAAAACAAATAGTATGTTCTGTAAAACCTATAGTATTTAAATTGTTTACTAACATTTCAAATATATTTTTAGCTTTTAAGCATCAACTATAAAAATTGAGTTTCCTTTGCTGCCGTTCTCAACATTTAGAATGACTTGAGTTATCATTTTTAATAAGATTTTATGTTTGCTGGGGATGTACTCACCCTGGCGAATACGATGGCAAACACTACCGTCAGTAAGTGCTGTATATAAAAAGGGATACAATTTAGAAAAATATTTTTTATATGATAAATATTGAAAGTTTTATAAAAAGCTTCTCGTATCTATTGAAAAAACAACCTAAGTTTTTCGAAAAAAAAATAAGCTCACCGTCTGAAAATTACCCTTTCTCTAGAAGGGAGTGCTTTTTCCGCAGCTAGCAAAAAACATTATGAATATTATTTAACAACGCGTTCCAGTTTTTGGAGGGCTAATAACCTTAGATAAAGATACACTGGCTATATTTAGTAAGAATATGATTGGAACAGGTTCATTTGAACTTTTATTAAAGGGGTCAAACTGATCAATGTTACCCTGCTGATCAATCTCACCCCGACTGAGATCAAATAGTTGTCCCGTTCGGTAGAATATGAGGTAATCCTTTGGAGTACTAAGAAAACGTATTGCTGTCTTTTTCAAAGTTACTAAGTAAGTTCAAACTATCAATATGTTTGCACCCAGAATTGAATGATATCTGAGTAATACATACAAAGTTTCAAATTCAATTTATCACAAGCTTTAAATCTATATCTGTGAAATTTGATTCTGGTTGTGAATTGAATAAGGAAAAAGAAATCAATTAATAAATTCTATAATTCAATGCAACATTCTATTTGCAACTGATACTACTTCCGAAGAACAGTGAACGAAGAGCTTTCGTCCTGAAAAGTAATGACCAAAAATATAAAAATTGAACATCAGCACACTCAAAAAACCTTCCCTAAAGCAATCAATTAGCTTTCACGTTCTTGGCGCTTGCCTTCAAAAACTTGGCCACATTTTTTCCTGTGTTCTCTAGATCGGTTTTATAGCGCATCGTCCACAACAACAGCAACAATAAATGAAAACCCTCCTCCTTGAGGCCAATAAAACAAACGGGCAAAAGTCTAATGATGAAAAAATCTTCACCTGTTAGGTACCGTTTTTGGAATAACTTTATATCGTCCACATTCACATTTCGAAGTTGCCTCCTCGGCGAAGGCAGAGGAGGACAGGTGAAAATATTTTTTTCTCCTTCAATGATTTCTGATATGTTCGCATGCCGAGTGTGTCTTTGTTGCCTCCGAAGCCTGAAAGGTGAGTACAGAGATTTTTTTTTGCTCATTTTTCGTTTTTTTTCTACTTGAAGGCGCCCTTTTTTATACGCAAGGATGAAAGTAATCCTGCAATTAAGGTCAAAGCTTTCGGAGAGGCATATGTTTTGATCGGTAAAAAATACAGGTGATAGCTCGAAATGGCAATTGCCATTTTTATTAAAAAGTATTAACAGCATTACCTATAATGTATATTAAGGAAAAACGTAAAAAAGGAATTGTAAAATTTTTGATCGGTTTGGTTTTGAATTTTTAACATAATATAAATATTCCTAAGTAAAATCTTAAAAATATAAAAAAAAAAATTGTTTTCATCATTCCCCAAGCACACATGCAAATTTTTCATCCCAAGTCAAAAGATCACCTAGATCAAATTTCAACCAACTCGTTATCTTTAGCGAATGCAAGAAAAACGCGCTCGACAAGTAAGAGAGAAAAATCGCCAAACGGTTTAACTGACGCGTGTTTGAATTTTTTTTTCTCTCTTTGGCTACCAGTCAGTAGTGGGATCTGGAAGCTGCAAGCATTAATCGTCGACAACAGAGAAGCAAAAAAACAAAACAACATAAAATATGTTGTTTCACGTGGCTCCCGTCTAGCATATTTGAACCCTCTCCCTCCTCAAGAAGACCATCCTTATGTACCATATCATAATCTCCATTCAGCCGAGAGGTCGTTCGCTTTCGTGGTATCAGATTAAGAAAAGGGGTAGCTGGGGTCACTAGGCCAGCACCTAACAACATTAACAACAGCAAAAACAAAAAACGATGCTATCTTGAGCTGATCTTTATGACATTTGAAAACAGATTCCGGGAGGGCCAAACCAAAAGCAACAGAAGCCAGCCGCACGTGCCCAGGAGGAGGTCTCTGCTGTCTCTCTTTCGGTTTAAAAAGGAGAATAGTTCACCAACCACGCGAGGGCTAAATATGTTGTCTGGCTTTTTTGGGTATTTGTTTTCTGATTTTGCAGTTCATTGAGGCTTTCATTCGGACGAATTACGAGGTTTTGGGTGCCTTTACATGAAGCTTGAATTTGAATTTGGTTTCTCGGAACGTGGCAAAGACGAGTTTAATTAACCTATGTAAGGCAGGGAACTCTATACTTAAATAGTCAAACCCGCGAGTAAGTAGCTTCTTTGGAAATCGTGTTATGTTCAACATGTGCTAATTTGCTCATAACTTTAAAGCATCCAGCTGATACTGACGTAGCTAACTACTTATCTGGTAAGAGAAATAAACTAAAAAAAAAAATATAACAGTTAGTTGTTGTTTATGAATTTTAATCATAACAAATATTAACTATTTTGCAACATTTCAAACGAGAATTAAAAGAAACAAAAAATTTAATGTGAATGAATACTGTTCAGGGTTTTTGAATATTTCATTCTTAAAAGTAATTTTCGATTTGCAATTGTTGTATGAAGCTCGAATCTAAACACTACCGTCTTTAGCATGGGTTTTTATTAAAAGGAATGACTAAACAAGTTCCGAATTTCAAACCGATCATTTTAACCTTAAAATTTATTCATCGAATACAAATTTTTCACATCAACAAGTTGGTAGCCATGTGTCACAATAGTTATTAGATTAAACAAAAAAAACTAAACATAGTATCCATTACTTCATTAATAAACAGTTTAATCATAAACAAAACTGTTTATGTCACTACAAATTTTAAGCTTATATGAAACATTCTTCAAGAGACCAATTTAGGCCTAAATTTTATTTTAATTTCTAAATGCTCAACTCTACATCCAAAACCAAAATTCCGATGTTCACGTATGAAAGAGATAATTTTTACTAATTTGGATGCCCTGAATCCAAATATGCATTTTTTATCAGCTTTGGTTTTCAAAAAAAAAAATGGAAAATTAGTAAATCTCTACTAACAAGCTTGCTGCATTCTTGAACAAAAGTTTAAAACATTATAAAAAAAATCAGAATAAGGATTTTAGTTCAACTATAAGTTTTTCCCAAAACCACTCTTAATTTGGCTTAATTTGGCTTAATTTGGCTTAATTTGGAAGATCAAATCGTTTTGTAGGCATCAACAAATTTGTTTAACTGTACTTTCTGAACTGAATTTTACTTTTCTAGATCATTCGTCATCATCATCTTCAAAATATTAATCCTTAATTGAATGAAGTTTTATAAACAATTTCAGAATCAGATTTGAACTAAAACTGACTTATTTCTAAACTTATAACAACAAAACTAGAGGTGTTAGTCAAGATCTGACAAATGATTCGATTTCAGGACGCCAAAACCTATCTTAATAAGAATTCATTTCGAATACATCTATTAAAATCTATAGGTTAATTATTGTGTTAATAAAACAAAAACTACTTGGAAGCCCAAAAATCTAAATTTTAATAAGAAAAACATTGTTTATATATTCTGTCTTCTCCAGGACCCAATAGTGTTCATAGTTTGAAATTTTTAACTATTAAATCTGCGCTTTAAAATTCACCAACGTTTTGAAAAAGGCCATTTTTTCGACCCATTCATCCAATAAAATCCTCAGATCTCGAAAAGTATCAAATAGGTATCTAATTTTTTTTTTTAATTTTGTTCATAATATGCATACCTTAGCATAGCTAAGCTTGATTGACTACTCACATCCACCTTAAGTTAGGGTTTCCATCCGTCCCGCAAAAGCGGGACATGTCCCGCTTTTTTGGTGAATGTCCCGCCGTCCCGCTTTTTATTCAAAATGTCTCGCTTTTTCTTGAGAAAATTATTGTGGAAGACTAAACCTTCTTCGATTCTTCCACTTCAAAATAGTTGGTTCGTACTTAATGAAAACGCTTTTTAAATTAAAAATATTAATAGAACCTCTCCTCGATCATTTTAACATCTACTAGACTAGAAATGTCCCTACTTAAAGAACATAAGCGATTAGGCTGTAAAAATTTAATAGGTAACACGTTTATGAAGTTTCAATGACTAACATTGAAAAAATACAAAATTTTGCCTCAATATAAATTCATAGGTTTAACACAGAAAGTCATTCAAATGTAATGTTTTCCTTTTTTTTCTCAAAACCAGCAGCATTTTTTTTTTCAAAGTTTATGTAAGACAAGATTTAATAATTCGTTTAGTTCTTAGCATTTAAGGTTGGCAGATTACCGGGTGATTCGATGCAGTATTATCTTAAAACCAGGCAAAAACGGGGCATATGATTTCAAAATTTTCAAATCAAAATCCGGGCAATAGCCGAGCAAATTTGGTCAAAACAACGGAATTATTCATAAGCATTAAAAAAAACCATACACTTGAAAATTTATTTTTACATCAAAACACATCAGCATATTTTGAATCGTACTTCAGGCTTCCGAAAAACTGTTCGTGATTATTTAGATAAAGCATTCTTAAGGAAAATCGTTTTTGGACGCAAATATTAAAAAATAGAATACCTCAATTTAGGATTTTTTGTTCTATTTTGGAAATAAAGTGGATAAATCTGTGCAAAATCCAAGCTTTTTTTTACAAAACCTGGTCGGACCGAACATTTCCTTATTTTTTTTGTCAAATATCCAGACAAGTCCTTTTTAGACCGGGAAATCTGGCAAGCTTATCTTAGCATTACCATAATAATTGGATTTAGTTAAGCACGTTTGTGATGAGCACGTTCCAGCGATGTGTTTAAGTTGCCTCCAAATGATAATGCCTCAGAATTTTTCTCCGGAATCCTAGCAGAATCCCCTGAATGTATAGCTTAAGGAAAAAGTCTAATTCCAGATAAAAAAGGACAGAATTAACGAACGAAAAAAACCCATTTTGAATCAAGCGATGAATGAATTGACGAGCTAAATTAAATAGACTTGGTAAATGATCAAAATAGGCAATTTAAAAAAGAATAAAAACTTTCTTAAAATTTTTAATTTTAAATTAATCTGAACTACAAAATTTTCGACTGAAGTGTTTGCAGTTGACGAAAATGAAAGTTTTTTTTAAAATGCAATTTTTCAATACATTTCGTTTACCCATATTTGATAACTTTCTATGCACTATTTTAGCTGAAAAAACATATTTTTTATCTTTTTCTTTCCATACATATGTATGTGAATGATCATAAACATTTGGTTTTTAAGAATCCTCAGTATGTCTCGCTTTTTTTGGCGATGTCTTGTTTTTTTTTCGTGAAATGTCCCGCTATTCTCTGAAAGTATATGGTAAGCCTACCTTAAATCATTGAACCTGAAATGCTTCTTCACTAATTTTGCCAACGTGTTTTTCTCATAAGATTATTCTTGATTTTAATTTATCGAGGAACGATTGCTTTATTTGGGTCATGTTATTTTTGCACTCTAAGCACTTCGAACTCCATGATCGCAGGCGTGGCTCAGTAGAACAGGTTCTACATCGCCAATGGTTGCTACTCCGCGATTGACCGAAGCCATCCGTTTTGATCAGAGGTCAAAAGAACGGTATCTGGGATTGACATCACATTCACAATATCCAAAAATGATGTTTTCTCTTTGAACATCAATAACGGCTCCGGCCACGTCCTAGTAGTCAATTGAGAGAAGGAAATGAAAGAAAAGGTATTGAAAGATTCATAATTCATGCTTTAGGACCGAGCCCCTTATTCGGCGCCGTGCGTGAGGTGGCGATAGTCGAATCAACCTAGTCACCAGATTCCAGTAGTCGCTTTAGGTGAGAAACGTCTTTTAGAATGAACTTTTGAGTTCTTATCCTAATCTAGTATTCAGCTGAGCATCAACCTCTGTCATATCGGCTTCGGGAATAAGGTGACAAGACTCACGTGACTCTGACTCGACTCGACTAACGTCACCTCACGCGCGGCGCAGATTAAGGGGGTCACTTTTTTTGACTCTCAATGGGTTGGTATTGTTTTTTTATTATTTCTGCAATATTATGAAATCATTTAAAAAAAAATTTCCAATAAACAAAAAAGTGTACTTTTATGTTTAGATTTGTTTTTGTTATTTTTATTTTTTTTTTGCTGTACCGATAATATTTTCGAAAAATCTTCACTCAATTATGAGTAACAAAACCTCCAATCAAAAAAAAGTGTAAAAATCGATAAAATGATGAAAACTTTTGATATCTGCACCCATTGAAGAGGTTGCAAAAATCCAATGCCTATTTAGCAAATCTCTGTGCCGATAATGCCATGAAATGTGCACTGTGCCAAGGACGGTATGTTTGAAAAACCGTAACTCGCATGGCCCTTATTCTGCGCCGCGCGTGACGTGATGATAGTCGAGTCACCCAAGTCACTCTATTCCAGTAGTCGGTTTAGGTGAGGAACGTCACTTCGGATGAACTTTGAGAGTTCTTACCCTATTCTCGTAGTCACCGTGAGTGAGAATTGTCGCATTCAGGTGACGATTTTAGGTGAGAATTGTCGGTACCTTTTCAGGTGGTGACGAGAAAGGAATTTAATCGAAAATTAATGTAAATCAGAATGTTAGACTCTAAACAGTTAATTATAGTAATAATTGATGGTTTTGGAAACAAAATGAAACACATTTATTAATAAATATGATTTATAAATATATTTAAACTTTTCCTTTGCAATCTAAAATTTGTAATTTGAATTGCAATACTGAATGGAAAGTATGATCTCCTAATGAAATCAAAAATTCAGCCTTTTGTGCACTGGTTGATTAAAGCAGCAGCAGCCGTCAATTGTGCGTTTGTTTCCGCAGGTTCCGGATTCAGGTTTTTCCTCTTGAGGGCACAAAAATGCTCGTTTTTTCTTCTATATTCCTAGCTGTCACCATATAACCCGTTGGTGGTCTTTCACGTACCGGAATTCTCACTAAAAACTTCAAAAATTAGGACGGAAAATTCAAATCGCGAGCAAAAACTAATCAAAACAGAACAATTTCTACCATTTTGACAGATGTGTTCATTCGGTCGCTCACCTAGAATGAACCTCTGTCACTTTACCCGGATCGACTTCGGGAATAAGGTGACAAATCTCACGGTGACTCCGAGGTGAGGTGACAATCATCACGTCACGCGCGGCGCAGAATAAGGGCCAAGGACTCGAGCTCCCAACCAAAATGATGCATGACCACTACATTCAAGCGAAACAAGAAAAACCTTTTTTTGGCATTTCCTTCCTATTGGATAATTAATCCCAGAAACAAGAAAATTAAAAAAAAAACTATAGCACCGTAGGGAGAGTCGAATTCAAACCACCAACTTTATCGTCTTGCCAGTCTTACATCTTAACCAGTGTACTATTTAAGCTTCATGCAGGACGAAGGATACCTATTTGTCATAGGGTTTCTGCCACCGATCAATAAAAAACGCACAACGGTGGCTTCCTGGCGTTTGGCCTCGGCCTCCTTTCAAGGCATTCCTTTGTCTTGCGGTGGAAACGGAAAAGGGAACGGGAGTGAAGGAACGGGAAACCACATGAAACTGTCAAAGTTTGCGAAGAAATATCTGGTTTGGCAAGCCATTTGTACCTGTGGCTTAAAAACCAGCATTTTCATAGCTTCTGGGACTATCAACCAAGAAATTTACTTGAAAGAGTGTTTGAATAAACGTCCGCTGCCTTTTCTGAAGAAACGCGGTTGTTCCGTACTGTTTTGGCCGGATTTGGCATCTTGCCATTGCGGTAAAAAGGCCATGGAGGGTTCGCCGCCAACAACGTGCATGTGGTTCCCAAGGACAAGAACCCTCCCAACACGCCAGAGCTCCGCCCAATTGAGAAATACTGGGCTATTGCCAAGCGGAACCTAAAGAAGACCAATAAAACTGCTAAGGACGATCAGCAGTTCAAAGTTCAAAGTAAACTGGCTTATTGCGGCGAAGAAGGTGGGCAAGGTGGCTGTACAAAATCTGATGGAAGGGGTTAAGCGTAAGGCCCGGCAATTCGGATTTGGAAAAGCGGAAGCCTAACTGAATATTTTTTTCTGAATTTTATGCTAATTATACTTGAAATAGAAATTTAATTTGTTTTGTTTTTAAATAAACGATTTAACCGATTTACACGCGTTTTCCCTTGACCAAATTTTTACCGTATCACCCTTTAATAGCAAAGGGTATTTGCGTAGAATTTTCTTTTCTATAATTGTTTAAAGCTTCTACCTCCTTTCACTGATTCGATACGGAGGGGGAAGGGGAGCTCGCAAACAATTTTTTAATAACTCTATTGCAAATCTAGCAAATGGTAAAAAATTGGGAAGAGTATTTAAATCCAAGATGATGAATTCTTGATGATTTGGTTCCCCTCACGGGATGGGAAGAGAAGAGAGGTGCCGTGCGTTTGTGGTACTAGTGGTACATAAATGTTGCATCTGTTTTTTGTCAGTGCCATTTAATTTAATTTAATTTGTTTTTCTTCTATGTAGGTTTAGCAGTTCTGCTCAGAACGAAATAAACAAAGTAGGTACCTCGTATTTGGCCAGCAATGTGTTTACATAATTACTTCCATTAGAAGCGATTTAACATGTTTCTAATTACATTGATTTCAAGAGTGGGTCTGTATATTCGTTGAACTTGCATGAGCAATATCAACAAAGTTGCTGAAAATGCGGGCCATTAAGTGCATTTAAAATGTACAAATGTTCGAGAGAACTTTTCCGAAGCGTAACAGGTAATGTAGTAGTTTAGTTTTAAAGACATCGAACTTTGATACTGTTTGCAAACGAACTCCTCTCGATCTTGTTCAATTTGAATGGATCTGATTAAGGATCAGTGAATTGTGAGCAATCACGCATTACTGTTGTTGATCCGAAATCACTTCAATCGAAACCCCCTGGTACACGAATATCTCGTGCCCCAAAGTGTAGTAGCCTGCATGCACGCTTGCAAATTTTAAGATCCGCTCCGGTAAAGATCTGAAAAGCTAGAGTAAACATCCACTTTTCGCAATTCCTACGCTTTCCGTAATTCATAGTTGTAAACGCTATTAATTATGATACACTTTCGGTTCACCAATTCCAGAGATATCGCCGCTTCGGCTCAGGTCGTAACGAAACCCAGCGGTCGCTCTAATCAAATAAAGCCAAGCTCGAATGTTCAGAACCACCTACCCCATGCTCCGGAATTCGAAAAGCGTGATTTTTTTCCTAGAAAGACTGCCCTAATAACTAAGTGCTAACTGCTCAATGGTGGCTCCCAACTAACCACCTATAGCTGCGAATAAACACGTTCGTTCATAAGCCTTTTGCGGGCCGATTCAACAACGTTCAATTTTGGTTCACTTTACCCAGAGATGGCGAACGAACTCGCCACAATATTGATCGAGAGCAGCAGATAACGACGACAATCTAAGTGCTGCTTCATTCATGCCAAAACACGAATTTCCCGGCCCGATAGTAAATTGGCGAGATTGAAACTATTTTCCCCCTCTAGTAGGAGACTTGCTGCTCGCTGCTGCTGGTTGCTAATTAAATTTGTTTGCGTTTTTAATATCGGTAATTATTTATTGGCTTCATTGGAATCACGCATTTGGCAAAGCAGCTTAGCCTAGCTTAATAATAAGCACGTGCGGTTGGCTACTTATATATTAGTACTTAGGTTTAACTTTTCCAGTAATGGTCGAATACTAATATCTGTAATGCGAAACAACTCGAATAAAATTGATCTTAATTCTTACATTGTTTGTAAGTTTTCCTACAATAAAAAACCGGAAGGAAAAAAAGACAAAAATGACAAAAATGACAAAAATGACAAAAATGACAAAAATGACAAAAATGACAAAAATGACAAAAATGACAAAAATGACAAAAATGACAAAAATGACAAAAATGACAAAAATGACAAAAATGACAAAAATGACAAAAATGACAAAAATGACAAAAATGACAAAAATGACAAAAATGACAAAAATGACAAAAATGACAAAAATGACAAAAATGACAAAAATGACAAAAATGACAAAAATGACAAAAATGACAAAAATGACAAAAATGACAAAAATGACAAAAATGACAAAAATGACAAGAATGACAAAAATGACAAAAATGACAAAAATGACAAAAATGACAAAAATGACAAAAATGACAAAAATGACAAAAATGACAAAAATGACAAAAATGACAAAAATGACAAAAATGACAAAAATGACAAAAATGACAAAAATGACAAAAATGACAAAAATGACAAAAATGACAAAAATGACAAAAATGACAAAAATGACAAAAATGACAAAAATGACAAAAATGACAAAAATGACAAAAATGACAAAAATGACAAAAATGACAAAAATGACAAAAATGACAAAAATGACAAAAATGACAAAAATGACAAAAATGACAAAAATGACAAAAATGACAAAAATGACAAAAATGACAAAAATGACAAAAATGACAAAAATGACAAAAATGACAAAAATGACAAAAATGACAAAAATGACAAAAATGACAAAAATGACAAAAATGACAAAAATGACAAAAATGACAAAAATGACAAAAATGACAAAAATGACAAAAATGACAAAAATTACAAAGATGACAAAAATTACAAAAATGACAAAAATGACAAAAATGACAAAAATGACAAAAATGACAAAAATGACAAAAATGACAAAAATGACAAAAATGACAAAAATGACAAAAATGACACAAATGACAAAAATGACAAAAATGACAAAAATGACAAAAATGACAAAAATGACAAAAATGACAAAAATGACAAAAATGACAAAAATGACAAAAATGACAAAAATGACAAAAATGACAAAAATGACAAAAATGACAAAAATGACAAAAATGACAAAAATGACAAAAATGACAAAAATGACAAAAATGACAAAAATGACAAAAATGACAAAAATGACAAAAATGACAAAAATGACAAAAATGACAAAAATGACAAAAATGACAAAAATGACAAAAATGACAAAAATGACAAAAATGACAAAAATGACAAAAATGACAAAAATGACAAAAATGACAAAAATGACAAAAATGACAAAAATGACAAAAATGACAAAAATGACAAAAATGACAAAAATGACAAAAATGACAAAAATGGCAAAAATGACAAAAATGACAAAAATTACAAAAATTACAAAAATTAGAACACAAAAATTACAAAAATTACAACACAAAAATTACAAAAATTACAAAAATTACAAAAATGACAAAAATGACAAAAATTACAAAAATTACAAAAATTACAAAAATTACAAAAATTACAAAAATTACAAAAATTACAAAAATTACAAAAATTACAAAAATTACAAAAATTACAAAAATTACAAAAATTACGAAAATTACAAAAATTACAAAAATTACAAAAATTACAAAAATTACAAAAATTACAAAAATTACAAAAATTACAAAAATTACAAAAATTACAAAAATTACAAAAATTACAAAAATTACAAAAATTACAAAAATTACAAAAATTACAAAAATTACAAAAATTACAAAAATTACAAAAATTACAAAAATTACAAAAATGACAAAAATTACAAAAATTACAAAAATTACAAAAATTACAAAAATTACAAAAATTACAAAAATTACAAAAATTGCAAAAATTACAAAAATCACAAAAATTACAAAAGTTACAAAAAATACAAAAATTACAAAAATTATAAAAATTATAAAAATAACAAAAATTTCAAAAATTACAAAAATTACAAAAATGACAAAAATTACAAAAAATGACAAAAATGACAAAAATGACAAAAATGACAAAAATTACAAAAAATGACAAAAATGACAAAAATTACAAAAATAAAAAAAATTACAAAAATTACAAAAATTACAAAAATCACAAAAATTACAAAAATTACAAAAGTTAAAAAAATGACAAAAATGACAAAAATGACAAAAATTACAAAAATTACAAAAATGACAAAAATTACAAAAATTACAAAAATTACAAAAACTACAAAAATTACAAAAATTACAAAAATTACAAAAATTACAAAAATTACAAAAATTACAAAAATTACAAAAATGACAAAAATGACAAAAATGACAAAAATGACAAAAATTACAAAAATTACAAAAATTACAAAAATTACAAAAATTGCAAAAATTACAAAAATTACAAAAATTACAAAAATTACAAAAAATTACAAAAATTACAAAAATTACAAAAATGACAAAAATTACAAAAATTACAAAAATTACAAAAATTACAAAAATGACAAAAATGACAAAAATGACAAAAATGACAAAAATGACAAAAATGACGAAAATGACAAAAATGACAAATATGACAAATTTGACAAATTTGACAAAAAATACTTAAATTCATTAGATTTAGATTCTTTGTTTGAACTACATCTTTATTGGTTTTGATTCTAAATTCTCAATCAGAGTTTAGATTCAAAATACAAAATTTGTGTTTGGAATTCAGCTTTATTTTCAGTTGTAGTATTTTAGGTGTTTTGTTTATCATTTCAGCTAATTTATTCAAACCCAAAAATTGCATCAACGATGTTTAAAAAATGTGCTCAATGTAAGTTGATCACCCCTCAATTTTTCACACTAACATTTGAAAGTGTCAGAAAATCGTGATGCTCTGGTTAAAGTATCGAATTGCAGCACTTGGCAGCTACTTTTGTCAATTTCTAATGGATAATTATTATTTACTCTTTGCCAGAAGTGACAACGCCATACCAGGACTGGACATGAACACGATTCCTCACACGTCTCATTAATGGCTGGCCAGGCAAGGAGGGGGTGTAATTTTATTGGGGGGAGGAGCGAGATGCTGAGGAAAGACATGTCATCAGCAGCTCGAATCAGAGATTCGTTTATTGAAGTGGTTCTCAACCTCAGAATTATCTTTTTTTTTGTCTTAAAGAAGTTAAACTCTTAAAATCTGAGTCCAAAAAAGTTTTGACTTGTGTTTTACTCAAATTCCATCACATTCTTAAGAACCTCTGCCCTTAATCATGTGACATAAACGCAGAAAAAAGTGACACAAGAAGATCACTTCGCTTGTTCACATCTCTTCGTCTTCCTGAAGCTTTCCTCTCCGCCGATCAATTGCACCAAGAAGAGGAGCGCGCGTTGGAATTAATTGGATCGTGCACGATCAGTAGCAGCTAACTAAGCAGAGGGTTGATGAAAGTTGAACTCGATGTCTCAAAGACTCGATGTCTGTCGCCTCTCGGTTTCATTCATTTGAACCTGTTGAGTTGCCTTCTCGATTCATTTCTTTGGCCTTCCGCAAGGATAAATAAAAAAAAAACGACGGTCGCCATTTGTTTGCACCAGACCGATTCCGAACGCGCTATGTAATTATGAATTCCGAAAATGGTGAGCATCGGGTTCGGCATCGATCACACGATCGTAGTTACACTACCACTGATGGTTGGGAAACTAATTTGATTGATCTGCCACTTTGGAACGATTCCCGATTTGTTACCGTTAATTAGAAATTGTCAGTGCTTATGGCATCAGTAGAGATACATACTTAGACGTCACGCAAATTACGATTCCTTCTACGATGTTGGAATATTCAGTAGGTTTTTTTCTGTTTCATCGATCTTCATGTGGTTTTTTCATCTAACAGACTGCAAAATCATCTAGTTGAAATACTAACTTTGCATGGGTTAGAATTTTTTAACCAAAAAGTAAGATGCTTTATTTTTAAGCAAAAAATTGTTATAATTAAAGAATAAAGTGTTCTAAGAGTGCTGGAATTATTATAATGATGATATCGTTTTAAGTTTTTTTTAAAGTCTCTTAGGGACTTTCATTTTTCTCAGTATTTGGCAAAACTGAGTGAAAAGCTTGCGGCGCTTAATAAATCCTGGCGCTTATTAAAGATAGCGATTGCTTATAAAAACGATAAATATTGTCTAAAAGTTAGAATCTCTAGTTCAATGGGATCATTGTGAATTGTTTACTGAAATTATAATACGATTTAAAAGAATATCAAGTTAAGAAGATATTTACGAACATTAAATTGGAAAAAAAATGTACTCAAGAATGGAATCAAGTGGGGTTGTTTTCAAATTTTTTCTCGTGATATTTCTCTTCAACTCAGATCCATCAATTATTAAAACATTTAAGTACTAACTTGATCGGATATGAGCTTTTGGATCGCATTGTTAATGAAATGCTGATAAATTTCTGTATGGCTTATTCGACACTTAAAGGATTGAGCATACTTAAGATTGCCAGATTGCCCGGATTTTCAATAAAAAAAAACTAGAAACAAAATAAAATTTTTCGAGCAGGTTATTTGCAGCAGGTTATATAATATAAAACAATTATGAATGGTTTATTGGAAGCTTAAAATACGATTTAAAATCTGTCGATAAGGTTTGATGAATAATTTTTTTTCAGTTTTTTTTTGTTGACTTTTGTTTACTAAATTCTGGGTTTTGGCAAAATTTGCCCGTTTTTTGCACGGATTTTTAGTCTTCAATTTTGAAATCAAATTCCTAGATTTTGCCAGAATTTTATTTAAAATCGCCCGGATTTGTCCGGCCCGGATACGTGCTGAAAAAAAATCTGGCAACCTTAAGCATACTTCAGTTAGCAAAACTTAAAATAAGTGGAACTTTCTTTCCGCTAGCTCTCTAAACATTTGCTAAACAAATTATAGCAGATAAACCAGCGATTAGCACGTTAGCTTTTTTGTGCCAGACAATGAGTTTTCCACAAATTACACTAGTTTACAAAATTTGAAAAGTCGTGAACTTCAGTGACCGACCTATGATCAGATCTTTCCGAAATGTGGCTTTCTGGTATGCTACTTTTTAATTTTGTCTTGGAGCGAGTGAAATTTACCATGTTTAATTCTTCCTATACTATGATTAGTTTACTGTGGGTCGTTAAATTATTAAAAAAATTATAAATTACTGTTATGGAAAAGTAACCAAAAATACTTTAATTTTCACCTGATTTTGATAAATAACCACTTAAAATCTTTGTTTTGAATTGATATTTAAGCCCAATATACAGTTGCGTTCAAAAAAGAATGAAATCGCGTGAAGCTGCGCACCCACTTCCAACTTTGACAAGCTGCCATTTCTCTCTCGATTGATATTTTTTCATGAAAATTTCACACAATTTAGTTCAACTATCCAGCTAACACTCTGCGAAATTTGAAGTCTTTACAATAACGGGAAACAAAGATAGAGCTATTTCCGTATAAAAGGGAAATATGGAGTTGCTTCACTAAACTTGCTGTATCTTCGAAAATTTTCATTGAAAATCCTTGAAATTTGGTCTAATGATGTAAAAATGTTTGATCTAATACCAGGCCAAGTTTCGTCAAAATCGATGAACGTGATTAAAAATGGTGCCGGGTAGAAAATCAGGTTCATTATCGCCCAGAAGACGATTTCATTCTTTTTTGGACGAATGTTTGTATGGAAAACATCGTAATCCATGTATTCTTGGTTTTTCTTTAACAAAATCAAAATGTTATCACAAAAAATCTTGTAAATTGATAGAAACTTCATTCGTGCTTTGTTTCGGAAGAGAAAATGTTTCAGCAGAGTTCGAAATAAGAAGAACAGAGATTCAGAAATGACCTGCTAATTATTCCGATAAACAAATTTGATATACAATTATAGCGAGTATTCAATTCGCTTTTGTGTTTCAATACCAGCTCTGCTGGAACAATTTCTATTTCTAAACAAAGCAGGAATGAAGTTTCTATCAATTTACAACCTTCTTTGTAATAAATTTTGATTTTGTGAAAGGAAAAACCAAGAATACATGGATTACTATGTTTTCCATACAAACATCCGTCCAAAAAAGAATGAAATCGTCTGCTGGGCGATAATGAACCTGATTTTCTACCCGGCATCATTTTTGATCACGTTCATCGATTTTGACGAAACTTGGCCTGGTATTAGATCAAACATTTTTACATCTTTGGACCAAATTTCAAGGATTTTCATAGAAAATTGTCGAAGATACAGCAAGTTTAGTGAAGCAACTCCAAATTTCCCTTTTTTACGGAAATAGCTCTATCTTTGTTTCTCGTCATTGTAAAGACTTCAAATTTCGCAGAGTGTTAGTTTGATAGTTGAACTAGATTGTGTGAAATTTTCATGAAAAAATATCAACCGGGAGAGAAATGGCAGCTTGTCAAAGTTGGAAGTAGGTGCGCAGCTTCACGCGATTTCATTCTTTTTTGAACGCAACTGTAACATCCGATTTTTTTAACGTTTCCATCGAGTCTAAAACTTTCGCTGAAACAACATTTTCTCTAAAAAAAAGTGCTTTTTTATGATTTTTTTTCTATCATTAAGTCACTTATATCAACAATACTGTTTATTATAAGCAAAAATGAAGTTCAGATGATTGATAGAAAATTTATTCTCTTTTAATATGAAAAAAAAAGAGAATTCAAACTATTGTTATGCAGTCTGAGATATTTCAATCTAAGTAAATGTGCTTTTTTTATTTCATTCAAATTTTCGTATTTAGAGCATAAATCAAAAACTTTTTTATTGAGATTTTTTTGAATTTCATTTTTGGATTCAGCGCTCAATTTCACATGAAAAATTATCTTCAGTTTACTGAGTTCAAAAATGCTGTAAGCTAGTGTTATTATTGTTTTCGAGCAAAATCAAACAATGAGAACTTATAAACTAACAAAATTTTATCAGGCACAAATAGAGATGTACTAAATATTAACCTTTTCAACTATTCGGCCAAACGAATATTCGGCCGAACATTTTGTCGAATATTTGGTCGAATATTCTGTAAAGTTTTAAAAAAAAATGCGAAAAATGAGAAAATATAATTTTTCTTCTATTTCTTCCATCTTTTTGCCCCTCATGTTTTTAAATAGAATATATTCAGTCAAATGTTAAGTAAATTAGAACTTTTATAAGTAGGAGTTTCTTTGATTTTCAAAATGTCACCAACAGCTGAAAGGACGTCAGATAACTTGTTCACCAAAGGGATTTGTTTCCAGTGAAATCTGGGGCAAAACAAGACAAAGCCGGTGGCATCCTATTTGAAATTTTATATCGAATTAGATGAATGTCGAATTTTAGCAAGATGTGTTCAAAATAGTTGCCAAAAAGAACGATGATGGTTAACCTCAAGCATACCATACTTTCTACTCCACATATCCATACAGTCGAGTCTAGACGGTTTTTTGAAAACTTTATAAAAAATGGCATATTTGAACAGAATGTAGCCATTATTCTCAAAAAAAAAAAAAAAAAAAAACAAAAGAAAACAGAAAAAAATTAATTTAAATTTTAAGTTTTAATCAACATACACAGCATCAGTGTTAAAATCGTTTCTAAGAATTTCATTTTTAAATGTTATCAAAAAAATTGTTTTTTCGGCGAAAAATCTAAAAGTTTTCAAAGAGAAATTTAAATTTTTTATTTGATTTTACAACATAATCTAAATAAACCTGGCTTAAATCCGAAAAGATTTAAATAATATCCGGCCTATCCGGTAAGATTTGACTTTTCTAAAATTCTATGTTGAATTTATAGCCAAGCCTGGACATATCTGGTAAATTTGGAATATACGATAACCCACGTATAACTCTATCTACAGTGAAAAATACACAAATACATCTTAGATGTTTTACTGAAACCAAATGTTTTTGATTATTTTGTAGCTTTTCAACATTTCTTTTTGATATTTTATAATTATCCAACATCAGTAGAAAAATTAGTCTGTTATTGTATAAATTGAAAAAAAATCGACCTTTTCGACCTATTTGGCCGAATACTAAGCTCAACTATTCGGTATGCCAAATATTCGACTTATCGTTTTTTTTTTTGATATTCGGCACATCTCTTCTCACAAACAAATGCTAGTTTTTAGTTTTTGTTTAAAACCTGAGTTTAGAGTAGGATTCAATAAATTTCTTGATAACCTTGGAATCAGAGACATAATACTTAAAAATTTGAATTCAACTAAATATTATCAAAAAGCCTCTATTTCTCGCAAGAGCTTTCATTACGTTGTCGTCAATATGAAACAAAGTGTAAAAAATTAGTTTTATCACAAAAAAAAAAAAAACAGTAACAAACATCAACTAGTCGCAACTTCTATTCATATAGAATATTGGTTATCTAAACAAAATATTCTTGATGTTAAATATAAATTTTCAAGTTGTTTTCTGAACTTTTGCAGCCGTTTTCTGTAAATCCTTAAGATGTTTCATACGACGTTATGACTCGGGAACTACTGAACCAATTTGCGTGAAACATGGCAGGTGGGACATCGAAGCACGGAAAAGGTTCCTCAAATGGTTTGAGACCCCTCCCCCTCACTGGAAGGGGCAGGGGGTCTCCCAAACAAAAGAAACACAATTGCATAACTAAAGAACTGGTCAAGCTAATGGTTCCAAATTTGGCATGGAAGACTATTAAGGAATGGAAAGTGTTTCCAAGAAAATTTTAGAATCCTCCTAGCTCCCAGTGGGATGCTTGGAAGGTCGAAGGGGGCCCATCCATATATTTTTTTTTAATAACCCGGGAACAAATCGAACAAATGAAACAGTATTTGACATAATAGGACATTTGTATACAAGAAATGCTTCTCTAAAGGCATGAATCCCTTTCCTCGGTCCAGTAAAGAGATTGGAAATGGGGAGGAGGTCATTCATAAATATTTTTTTTAAATAATTCGATAGCTTATCGCATATTGCTCTGATAGTTTGAGACACTTCCTTCTTCCAGTCAGTGGGCGGAAAAAGGGAAGAAAGGGTAACCCATTTAAATTTTATAACAGCTCGAGAACTCATCCAAAAAATGGAACCAAATTTAGCATGAGAGGGTATATGGAGAAAAATATGGCATGTGACGTTCTTTTGTTACGATATCTTACTGATGAAGCAAATAAAAAATGTTGAATATTTCAGTTATCGAAATTAAAGTTTCAGCATATTTAAAGGAGATTGCACCTGAATGGTTTTGAAATTAAATTGAAAACGTAAGTGCAAAAAAAAAACTTATAGCACATCGGGTGAGCTAGTTCCATATAAAAGTTCAAAATATTTTCTTACATAACTTGAGAACCTTTCTGAGCTATTGACCCAAATGTTTAAACCAATTTGACCATTATGTTGAAGACTGCAGAACGCTTTGAAATTTTTTTTAAAAAATTGCATGGATTTAATTTTGGTTCAAAATACATTTTCAATTTTCTTGACATTTGAATTTTGATATTTCATCAAAAAGAGAACTAAACTTCTGCTTCATTTCATTTTCAGTTTGAAGCCATTTGTAAGGATTTCTATTTTTTCTATTTCTATTTCATTTCTTTCAATTTCAGCTTAACATTCCGCAATTGTTGGCTTTAAGTAGTTATACTTATACTTATACTTATACTTATACTTATACTTATACTTATACTTATACTTATACTTATACTTATACTTATACTTATACTTATACTTATACTTATACTTATACTTATACTTATACTTATACTTATACTTATACTTATACTTATACTTATACTTATACTTATACTTATACTTATACTTATACTTATACTTATACTTATACTTATACTTATACTTATACTTATACTTATACTTATACTTATACTTATACTTATACTTATACTTATACTTATACTTATACTTATACTTATACTTATACTTATACTTATACTTATACTTATACTTATACTTATACTTATACTTATACTTATACTTATACTTATACTTATACTTATACTTATACTTATACTTATACTTATACTTATACTTATACTTATACTTATACTTATACTTATACTTATACTTATACTTATACTTATACTTATACTTATACTTATACTTATACTTATACTTATACTTATACTTATACTTATACTTATACTTATACTTATACTTATACTTATACTTATACTTATACTTATACTTATACTTATACTTATACTTATACTTATACTTATACTTATACTTATACTTATACTTATACTTATACTTATACTTATACTTATACTTATACTTATACTTATACTTATACTTATACTTATACTTATACTTATACTTATACTTATACTTATACTTATACTTATACTTATACTTATACTTATACTTATACTTATACTTATACTTATACTTATACTTATACTTATACTTATACTTATACTTATACTTATACTTATACTTATACTTATACTTATATTTATACTTATACTTATACTTATACTTATACTTATACTTATACTTATACTTATACTTATACTTATACTTATACTTATACTTATACTTATACTTATACTTATACTTATACTTATACTTATACTTATACTTATACTTATACTTATACTTATACTTATACTTATACTTATACTTATACTTATACTTATACTTATACTTATACTTATACTTATACTTATACTTATACTTATACTTATACTTATACTTATACTTATACTTATACTTATACTTATACTTATACTTATACTTATACTTATACTTATACTTATACTTATACTTATACTTATACTTATACTTATACTTATACTTATACTTATACTTATACTTATACTTATACTTATACTTATACTTATACTTATACTTATACTTATACTTATACTTATACTTATACTTATACTTATACTTATACTTATACTTATACTTATACTTATACTTATACTTATACTTATACTTATACTTATACTTATACTTATACTTATACTTATACTTATACTTATACTTATACTTATACTTATACTTATACTTATACTTATACTTATACTTATACTTATACTTATACTTATACTTATACTTATACTTATACTTATACTTATACTTATACTTATACTTATACTTATACTTATACTTATACTTATACTTATACTTATACTTATACTTATACTTATACTTATACTTATGCTCATACTTATACTTATACTTTGGTATGACTTTTGGGTTCGAATCCCATAAGTGGCCGACAGGTAAGATGGTTTCATTGTATAGCTGACCATATAATAGGAATGTTCAGTCAGTTGCCAGCTGGCCAGGTATATACACGGATGCCGGAATATCTGTAAGTAAACTAGCCCGCCTGATTGACTCGTTCTTCCAATATAAACCTACATCAACACAATACATTCACTCCATAACAGTTCATACGAAGCCATGGGGTCCGGGTATAGTGTACGCGATGCATTCGGAATTTGTCGAACTTAATAATCTAAAGAATGAATGTGAGCACATACTTTGGCAGAAATTGCGGTGAATACGTGCACCCATGGTGGATAACCAACATACATACATACATACATACATACATACATACAGTAATAAGGGTATATACGGACGATAGTATTAGAGAAAAATTGGCCTCAGCCATAACCTCATATTATGATTTGCTGGTGGCTCACCAGTGATGCTAGGTGCGTTACTTAAATTTGTATTTGCCTGCTTTTAACTAATTATAATTTTTCTGAATTGATTAAAATTTATGACTGAGCATCCTAAAAAATCCAAACACGAACATCTGTGTACCTCCTTTCCACAGGGCGAATTTGTCGATATTAGTACTGAAAAATCGCGTTTATCGTGCTCCCTTCTCAAAAATCGATTATGTTTTCCCATGGTTTGTGGGCTGAGGCCTCCAGTTAAGGTGGTGTTCGTGTAGAACTGTCAATATCCCAGGTAACATGAAATCGTAATAGAAATGATAATCCAAATCGATTAATAACACATTTTCAATATCCATCGTAAACTCGTTGGTATTGAGTGCTTTTCTACCATTCATTAAAGACAAGCTTTGACCAAAAAAAGTTGAATCGGATAGCAGTTTAGTCCATTCGTAAATATGTCTCCAAAAAGTTGAGAATATGCTAATTCGACATTTACGATTTGAGTGAACTGATTTACGATAAATGGGCGGTCCTTCAATTGACACTCTATCCTGACTCTTCCTTTGACCGGTTCGTAAAAAGAAAATCTCACCCATAGAGCTATAGCGTGCATTATATCAACTGAAGAGTTGGTATCGTGGTAGGATATCGGACAGCAAACTCGGAGGACTGGAGTTCAAATCTCGGTCGGAGAAATTTTTTTTTCGTTTATTTTGCTTTTTGTGGGAAAATCAAATCGTTGGAATCTTGTCTTTGTAGATATATCGCCTCCACCTTTGGAGCTATATGCTATATTGGTAAGTTTAATAGAATCTTTTCATCTGGTATATTTGTTTGAATAATTCTGTTGTTCCTGCGTTATACCTTCATAAATGTTTGCTGAGATATTCTAATAAGAGAAAACAAATTTTACCTGTCGGCCACTTATGGGATTCGAAACCAAAAAGTTTTCTTGCCAATAACCGAATTCGAACCCAGTACGCCTGGCATACAAAAACCAGACGCCAGCCTATCCGCTAGAATACATCGGCGCTGCTTATACTTATACTTATACCTTTAAAAAAAATCTTTGGCAGATTTAGGAATATTTTATAATCTGTTTGATTAAAATGTTTGAAAAAAATGATTTAATTCATCCATCGTTACGAAAAGAAACAAATTCATTAATAGATTTGAATCACAAAACATTCAAATTGCCTTTGAGTTGAAATTTACGGCTTTTGAAAATCCAATCATCTACTACACGTTCGATGTTGCAATATGCCCCAAAATCGATGGTAAATAACACATAACCATCGTCTGGGACATTTATGGTAATGATTCGATTTTCCAGCTTCATCAGCCGGATGGGCCAAGGCGTCATCGCGAGCACCCGGTCTTACGCATCAGCGGGGCGCGTCACGGTTCAATGAAATTCTACCAGGATCCGGGGTCCGTATCCAGAGGGAAAATTTGAAAACACTGCATTAATATCGGTTATTTTCGGTTTCAAACTGGTAGCTGCACCTAACCTCAAACAGTTGGTTCTTAGGTAGCTGGAGCTCATTACAAAACCAATTCCGACGAAAAATGCTGCCGGCCATTATCATTAACTTTAATACGTTTCGTTGCTGATATCGGGTTTGAAATCAGAAAAGACGACAACAAAATTTCGGGAACCAAAGGAGATTGGAGGAAAATCTGCGCGGAACAACTTTCAAGGCCCTTCCGATCGTCTTCGTCGGTCGTCCCCAAGGGTAGGGAATCCAATTTATAACCAAATCGTCATCATCGTTTGTATGAAAGTATATGTTCCCCGATATCTTTTGCGCGATTTATGTCCACCATAATTAAACCACCCGGCTGTAATTGGATGTCTGTGTCAAAGGCTGAGTCTGAGGATGGAAACAATCGCCGAAAAAAAGATGAAATATTACATCGGATTGTATGTCCTGGAGCTTTACTCTGCGGTTGAGGAAAGGGTGCAAGAACCTTATGGTTATTTTTTCCAAATATCATCTTGTTATCATCAGTAGCGGTTTCCTTGCTCATTAGCATATTTTTTTTCCATATATTGCTCAAGGTAACAGTTTTTTTTATATTTCTTGTGTAAAAACGATCATTACCTTTCGCATCTGAGAATAACATTCGGAAACATCTTTCGATTTATACAGAAGATTGAATCTCATTAGTCCTTAACAATCGTTTGAAAATGCAGCTTGCAGTATTTGAAACGAGATGCCCTAAGTTTCTTAAATCATTGATCCTGAAAACCGAAAACCGAAGATAATTGATTTGCTAGAACTTCCTAGAACTCATCTTCAAGCGCATGCTGCCGCAAAGTGGTCGGAAAAGAGCGATTTGGAGCTCGTTGCATTCTCTGAAAATGGCGAGTCACCGGGCAAATGCTATAGAGCACAACCACACGTGACCTAGTTCGGGATATCGACAAACGGCATTCCCCGGCTTTATAGTTAGGGCAAGAGAAAACCCAACCTGCTAAAGGTGCTTTTAGGTCGGATGATTGCACAAAAGTTCATAAATATAACCTAAGAAAGCAACAACCTGATTAAACGCCCTCTCGGGCTTCCCGGGCTGCTAAAAGGTGCGATGCTTATCAATCAATTTAGACCGAATGGGAACTTTTCACCTGTCCTTTTTTCCTGTCTGTATTTTGCTTTCTATTATTGATCAAGCAGAGGCATCGGATGACCGAAGCTCGGGGATGGGTTCATTTGTTTTGTGCAGTGATCTATTTTCGAGCAGTTTGCTTTCGGGTGCAGCTTTTGAAAGACACGGCCAGGGAAAAATTATCGCTAGTCATGGGCTAATTGGAAGAGAACGCTCATTTAGGAGTCCGCCTAGGATGACAGGAGCATGGGATTGTTAGTTGTTCAATCGTGTTTGCCCTTTTTACTGAAAAGAAAATTAGAAAAAATAACTTGCATAAGAAAATGAATATCTACATACTCTATAAAATATTTGAAAAACGTCATACATCCCTGTGTCAAATTCAACACAAAAGCCATATTCACTTTTTCCAACAATTTTCCTAAAACACCCTAGCGGAGTAGACTAAACCTTTTACTGTTTCCAAAGTATTCCGAAGGTATCCATGTCATTTCCCGGTTTGGTTCATCAAACGGTAGCAACTGGCAGTCATTTCGTTCCTCATTTCCTCAATGAATTTCTTTACTAAATGGCACAATGTTGTTTTTACATCAACAGGCGGAAAACTTGTAATGAGCACGTGCGGGCTTCTTGTCTTCTTCCATTGTCAAAGCAGCTCCACAACAAAAGACCCCAACCATAGAGAAGTTGATGATCGAGGCTTTATTTTTCTACAATGAAGGGTGGCAATAAAAGATTGGATCCTATTAAAACAAATCTCGTCGCAAATAGATGAGATGAAATGTGATGCTGGTTGTCCATCCTACGTCCTATGAATGTACTTCATCTTGATGACATACGAACCTAATAGAAGGTTAGAAGCGGGTCTAGTAAGTAGGGGAAAGGTTTCTAAAATGGGCCTATCGGGTTAAATGACCCTACGGCCGTTTGACGAAATGGCTGACATGACAACATATCTAATAAGTGCATTTTGAGGGTAATACGCTTTAAACATAAGACAAGAAAGAATTTTATGAATAAACCAACTCAAAAAAATTTAAAAATTCATACAAGGTTTTGATACCTTTTGATGTAATATTTTGACTTTTAAAAATTATACGTAAAGAAGCTCAAAACAAAAAGTTGGGTGGTTTTTGCTTCTTATTCGAATGAACCTTAGAAGCAAAACAAATTTAAGCTTTTATGATGATTTCATAATGATTGGAAAGTGGAATAAGAGGGTGTTTCTGTATGCCCCTATCATGTTTGTAAAATGCCGCTTTCCTTAAATAACAGGTTAAATAGAATAAATATATGATTTTTATCATAAAAACTTCGAATTTAAGCTCATGTTAACATCTTAAGAAAGAATTGAAGATCTCAAAACAGATTTGATAAAGTTTTTCTTATGGATGAACTGCCTCCATAACATGGCAACCTTAACTTTTGTTTTATTCTATAAAATAATAAAAGAAATTGATTTTTATAAAACTTCAGCTTTGTCGTATGGAAGTTATCAGTTTCTAGCATTTCCAATGAAATCATACAGAAATATTGCCAAAAAACCGAAATTTAGGCTAAAACATGAGTAGGCGCATTTAGCCCGCACGATTTGAGGTTCGGCAATTTTGACAACAGTTATGATAAAATCGATTCCTCAAAAATGTAAGGAGATTTCAACACAAAAATTACTCCAATGTATAGAAAACAGATGTCTGCTCATGTGTATATAGATTTTGTACACAAATTCGATGTAATATTTGAATAAATCGGTATTCTGCTTAATAGGCGCATATAGCCCGCTCCTCCCCTAGTGGCCGATATGTTGTCTGATGTTTTGCTACAGCTAATGATTCAAGTAAAACACCTGCGCCCAAAACGGTTGCCGCCTCCAGAGACAGCTTGCTAGTTTGTGGGGGAACAGTGATGCCGATTTAAATTTTTTTTCCATTTTTCTCATTGAATGAGTCTATTAAAATTCCGGTGTATAAGAGAAAATAAATTATTAGTTTTATATGTAATTAGTTGAACCCGTGCGCACACCGTTTCACTGGCAATTCAAAACTTGTTTTTGATTTAACAAATTTATTTTAATTTCATAGTTTTCCGTCTCACGTCATAACTGGATGCACACAATTCTTAATATTCACTCGGTCTCTAGTTTCTCGGACACCCCACATTCGCCAGATCACGCTCCACTTGAACTCCACTCCTTTCTGCAACATTTCCTGCCCATCGTATCCGTCCAGCTTTAGCCACCTTCTGGATACTCTGTTCGCGGTAGAGTAGCGCGAGCTCGTGGTTCATCCTTCGCCTCCACACTCCCTTCTACTGCACGCCGCTAAAGATGATTCTTAACACTCGTCGCTCGAATACTCCAAGTGTACGCAGGTTCTCCTTCAGCAATGTCCATGTCTCGTGCCCGTAGAGGACAACCGGTCTAATAAGCGTTGTGTACAGGTTACACTTCGTGCGAGAGCTAGCATATATGTACTTCGATCCGCATGCCAGCATAGACTTCGTCATGCGAGAGCTAAGTCGTCTTGAACGTAGTTGTTGAGTCAAATGTCATCGATTATCTCCAGCTCGTCGCCGTCTATCGTGACCTTGTTATTACAGGACAAGCGGGTTCGGTCGGTCTTCGCGTTTCAGTTTGATCTCCTTCACCGCCGCAGATGATCTACCGACTATGTCAATGCCGTCGACAAAGCAGGTTAGTTGACTGGATCTGTTGAACATCGTGCCCTGCATTTCTCCCACCGAAAAATACCTTCTAGCGCCACGTTGAACTTCATGCAAGATAGACCATCGCCTTGCCCCTTGCGTGATTCGAATGAATTTACCAGAAATCCGCACACAGCACTGCGTTCCATCCACCGTCCCTTGGATCAGTCTGATCAGCTTCCCAGAAAAGCCGTTCTCGTCCATGATTTTCCATAGCTCGTTACGGTCGATCGTGTCGTATGCGGCTTTGAAGTCGATGGATAGATGATGCGTAGGGACTTTGTATTCACAGCATTTTTGTAGGATTTGCCGTAATGTGAAGATCTGGTCCGTCGTTGACCGTCTTTCTATGAAGCCGGCGAATCTGTTTGCTTGTGGCGTTAGGCGGTAGTGTAGGTTTCGGGACAGCACTTTTTAAGAGGCATTTAGGACAGTAATTTAATTTAATTTGTTTATTGTTTATTGTTTATAAAAAAGACCATCTGACGTAAGCGTCTTAATGGTTTACTTAAATCTAGGTCTATCTAAACTTACATTTTGAGATTTCTAGCTTCTTAACTGGTCACTTATGTTAGATTCGATCAAGCGTTTAAATGTTGCAGTTGAGACATTAAAGTCAAAGAGAGCATAATGGCGTAAGAAGCTAATTTTTGCGGAACGTAAAGGGTCGTTGCTGCCATAGCGTGTATTTCTCGATTCCAGTGAAAGTCAGTCACGGTTTCGCAGAGCTCTTTCTGGGGCATAAATGTTACAGCGGGAGAGTATCCAAGAACAGTCGATTTCGTTTCTGAGAATTTTCGCTACAAATAGTGATTGACCGATGGAATGGCGATCCGACAGCGTGTGAAGGCCAAGCAAAGCGCAACGTTGTGCATAAGGTGGCAGGTTTCGAGGATTATCCCACGGTAGATCACGCAGAGCATAACGAACGAATTTCCGTTGAACCGCTTCAAAACGCGCTACCCATGTAGCTTCAAATGGCCACCACACAAGATTTGCAGATTCTAGTATTGAACGGACCAGGCAACAATACAGAGCTCGTAGGCAAATAGGATCTGTAAATTCTTTACTCAGACGTATGACAAATCCCAGCATTCGGTTAGCCTTTTCAAGTGTAGCACAGTAGTGACGCTTAAATGTCATATGACTATCCAAAACAACGCCAAGGTCCTTAATTTGATCAACACGATGTAGGAATTCGCCCTGGATATTGTAGTTGTACAAAAATGGAAGTTTCTTGCGCCCAAATGTTATGATACAGCACTTAGAGACGCTTAAGGCCAGTAAGTTAACAGCACACCAATTTACAACCGTATCGAGGAATCGCTGTAATATCTGACAATCTGCCAAGCTGTTAATGACCAAAAAAAATTTCAAATCGTCCGCGTACATGAGTACTCCGCATCCAACAAGCAGCATGTTAATATCATTACAGAACAGGGTGAACAATAAAGGGCCCAAATTACTTCCTTGTGGTACCCCTGAAGTCGGAATGAAATCGGGAGATTCAGAAGATCCGATTTTTACAGCAAGACGACGATTAGTTAAGTAGCTTCTGATCCAGGCGCATAATCTCTCAGATAATCCCAGGCGTTTTAATTTTGAAAGTAAAATCAAGTGATTAACTGAATCAAATGCCGCAGTGATGTCCGTATAAATTGCGTCGACTTGTTTGCCACAATCCATATTGGATATGCAGAATGATGTAAATACTGCCAGGTTTGATGTAACTGAGCGTTTCGGAAAAAAACCGTGTT
Organism: Uranotaenia lowii; assembly: GCF_029784155.1. Taxonomy (NCBI): domain Eukaryota; kingdom Metazoa; phylum Arthropoda; class Insecta; order Diptera; family Culicidae; genus Uranotaenia; species Uranotaenia lowii. The sequence goes on from NC_073692.1 coordinate 37,809,933, forward strand.
GATTGTCCGAAATCCAGTTCCGGCAAGCTGAAAACATTACATCGTTGACAATTCTCTCTAAGACCTTCGAGCAGGCAGCTAGCGATGTGACACCTCGATAATTGCGCACCTCTTGCTTATCACCTTTCTTAAAGATTGGGCTCATGAAGGATCTTTTCCAGGAGGCAGGAAACTGCTGTTGTTGTAAGGACTTATTGAAAATACAAGTAAGGGGCTTTACAAGTAAAGTGCAACACTTTTTTAACACACACGCAGGAATTCCATCCTGTCCAGCTGATGTAGAATATTTCAAATTTTTTATAGCATCGAAAACCATTTCCTCGGTAACAACAAACACGTCGAGATTTAAAACATCGGTGGGCAATCGTGTGACAGCTGCGCTAATTTGATCTCCAGTTGGCGATTGATTTGAAAATACACTGGAAAAATGCTTTGCAAAAAGAGCACATTTGTCAGCAGGTGATTTAGCAACTCTGTCATCTAAGCGTACCTCCGCAGGTAGACCGGATTCCTTCCGTTTGTTGTTCACGAAATTCCAAAACTTTTTCGGGTTCCGACGAAGCTCACTTTGAGTACGATTTACATAACGGCGATAGCATAATCGGTTGTAGATTCGATATTGTCTGGTAGCATAGTTAAGTTTCATTTTAATGTATGGGCATCTAGAATTACTAAATGTTCGTAGAAATTTCGAGCGCAGCTGTTTCAATCGTTTTAAACGAGAATTGGTCCAAGGAGGTCTGAGTGGAGGGCGAGCCATGGGCACTGATTTGTCAAACACATCGTCCAATATTGCGCAGAATGAATTCACGGCTACATCCACACCAGTACATCGTTGAAGATTTGTCCAGTCCACTTCAGATAGAACTATGTTCATGAGATCGAAATCGGCCCTACGGAAGTCACGTGCAGATGGGTCGAAAGCCTCTACAAAAGCGACTGGATTCGGGAATGAAATGATGAACTCAAGCGGAGGATGGTACACGTCAATTGGTACAACGGCATCACTTGCTTCAATAACTGGGCTGTTCAAGATTGATTCGTCCGTGAAAACCAAATCCAACGTCCGATTTTGAAGGTTTTGTACACCATTCCGTTGATGAAGGTCATTCAATACAGTGCCGTCCAAAAAAGTAGCACTAGCCATATTGAGTACTGATGCAGAATCGACCACCAATTTGTTGCTATGACTTGGAACCCACAATAATTGTGGTTGATTAAAATCACCAAGAAAAATAATACCGCATGACGGCTCTTTCAATCTTGCTTCTGATAAAGTCTCAATATGCAAATTTAACACTGAGCTATCCTGACTTCTTTCAGGTGGGATATACGATAAACCGATTAAAAATGAACTTTGTTCATAGGAAACTTTTGCCCATAAATTTTCTATACTACTGCTATTACAAAAAGTGACTATGGACGAGCTAAACTTACTTGACACGGCTATGAGCACTCCCCCGCCCCGACTACGACAGCTATTAGAGCCATTTCTATCGCATCGAAACACGGTGTAATCCGGACAGAAAAGTTGACTGGATGGTACTGTTGCGTCAAGCCAGGTTTCGGTGAAAGCGTAGATGTCATAACTGAGCTCTGATGTGGAGACGAAACGTTTGTAATTTGTAATTTATTAACAGTGATTGCTAGGTACTTCTCACAGTCCAATTTGTCGCCCTTTTTGTAGATGGGGCATATTACCCCCTCCTTCCCATCCTCCGGTAGCTGTTCGGTGTCCCAGATCCGGACCATCAACCGGCGTAGGCTATCGGCCAACTTGTTCGAGCCCAATTTGATTAGTTCAGCTGTCCTTCCCAGCCGTTTGTTGCTATTCAGCTGACGAATGGCTTCCTTAACTTCACTCTTAGTTGGGAGTCTATCCTCTACGCGCCGTTGACTTCAGGTTCAGATTTTCATCGAAGTGCTGTTTCCACCTTTTGATCACCGCACGACTGTCTGTCAGGATGCTTGCTTCCTTGTCCCGCCACATTTCGGCTTGCGGTACGAAGCCTTTGCGGGATGCGTGTAAATTATTGATAAGTTGTTGAACAAGTTGAAAAAATACTGGCCACTTGTTACATAAAATTAATAAAAAAAATACAAACTTTATTTCACTTTTTTTCCATGGCCATAATTGCATTTTCAAACTTTCGAATATGTATCACTGTATCATCTTTTCCGCACACCTTCACCTGATACATTCTGTGCTCGTATCTTACAACAAGGTTTATCGTCTTCACTTTCGACCGCAAAACGTATTTTTTACTCCTTCTCGTGGCCGTGGCTAAATATCTCAAGTATAAAACGATGCAACTTATCACCTCTGTTTTTTTTAAACTCTGATTAAATTGAGATATCCTCAACAATTAACACCTGAAATATCAATAAATTCTGTACATTCCATATTACACAATTCATAACCCAAACTGAGATTATGTTTGTTTATTTGTGTCAGAATTAAAATTATAGATTCATGGTTGATAGACGGACACAAATATCAATTCTTGGCTTTTGAAATTCGAAGACAGATTCGAAAATCAAATTCTTAGTTCAGGTGCAAAATTTAGATTTAGAATTTAAGATTCAGATTCTGCTCGTAAATGAGTTTTCACAATCAAGTTAATTTTAGCAAGATGACTATTTCGTCTGGGAATTCAAATTGCAAAAGATCGCAATATTATAATTTGAGTTGTAAATTCAATTTCAAAATTTACAAAATAAATGGGAAATTTGAGTTTATTTTGCCATTTTGAAATGAAAAAAAAAACCTGGTTTCTACAAAGTACGCCATCAGCATTTATTTGAATTAAACTTCGAATAACTCCGACATTTTTAAGTCAATTCTATTATATCAACAAGATTCTTTCTGAAAATTTTATGCCATTTGTTCCAAATCAGATTTGGATTACAAATAGAATAAAAAGACCATGTTCATTTGATACACACAAAGTAGCTCTTTTGCTGACATTCTGTTTTACATGACAACCATTTCGGGTTTTATAGCGGCTATTTCAGCTCGTATATTTGCCGTAAGTTTGTCAATGGGGTAGGATTGTTCGATCTTCTGGAAAAGATCGTTTACCAAGATCGATCCAGCTGCATGGTTACAGGATCGATCCACCCAAAAAATCGAAGCAAAAGGATCGATCTCTTCAAGATCGATCTTTTAAATTTGTGTGAGAGGTGCTGCCTGAGGGTTGCTTTATGTTGAAGTAAAAAGTGAAAAATCCAAGAAAGGTCAAAAATATGAGTTTTCAAATTCAACGTCAAAATGTTTAACAATAATTAACATTCGATATATATTTTTAATTTCATGTTAAAAGCGCGTTAGGTAAGAATAAGACTAAATGCTGTTACTTGACTGATTAAAACAGTTCAACCATTTAATACTAGTTCAATAAGTAAATACTAATTTCGAAAGGGCTACAGCTTGGATTTTTATTTTTGCTGGTGTTTTTGATACCATCGATTAAGTCACAGACCATGGTACAAACATGTTTAGCTTTTATAAGGATGCCAGATTTTTTCAGGCACGTCACATGACCGGACGAGTCCGGACTTGTTCTTATATTACAACCTGGCAAAATCCAGGCATTTAATTTCAAAATTTTCAATCCAAAATCTGGTCAATATCCGGTCAAATTAAGTCAAAACCAAGAAATTATACAGTAAAAATATGAAGATAACAACTTGACATATTTTTTTTCGTGGAAACACATTAGCAAATTTAAATCGTTCTTTAGACTTCCAAAATACTGTTTGTGACTATTTTGATAAAAATAGCTCAGAAAATTTCACTCTGGACGAAAAAATTTAATATTTAAAAAACTCTCTTTGATTTTTCAATTAAATATTCGGGCTAGCTGGCAAATTTAACTATCCTGCAAAAGATTCAAGTTCAATTATTCAAGCATCCAAATTTTTCAAGTATTATTTTCATTAAGAGCAGAAGCAAAATTGAAATATTAATTTGAAGAATGTAATAATTCAAATGTAAAATGAACACTTTATTTTTTTTTAGAAATATTTTTAATTGTGGTCTCATTTAAAAGCTGTACAGCCTTCTACTGAGCTTCGACTATGAAACTTAAAAGTTTAGATAATAACTTAAATATTGAGCTGAGTAAAATGCTATGGATGCATAATTCAAGGATGAGCAAGCTTTCGATAAGAGTTCAGGTTTTCCTCAAGAGTATAGAGGTGAAAACGCTTACTATTTAGCCATTCTCGATAACATTAGAGGCTCGGTAGCACGAAAAATGAAGAGTAGTCTTTCGGATGGTGCCGAACAAAAATCCAGAAAAAACAGAATCTGAAAATCTCCGCAATAAATAAAAAAAAACCTTGAAAAGATCGAAAGATCGGATCGAAAATGAACCGATTTAATCGATTTTTCCAAGGTTAGAGAATCGATCCAAAAAATCGTAAATTTGAGTTGAAAAGATCGATCTTACAAAGATCGATCCAAGATCGACCAATCTTACAATGGGGATTTGCTGGCTTAAACTTAACTTTTCGAATATCCCCACAGACGCTGACGAATAGAAATCTGGCGAGTTGCTGCAGACCCGTTCAGAAAATAAAAACATAAATACGGATAATCTTGTTTGTAGGCCCCAAATGTCTGCCATATTTTTCTACGGAAGCACGCGTAGTTTTCATAATTGAACAACATTTTTTGATGGCGTTACAATTTCATTGCATTTTGTAGGTGTGTATTGACTCATAGCTTTAAAGGCATTAAATTACGATTCGAAACTGTGTTTTTCTGTTAAAATCGGCTGAAAAATGGCGAAGATATTCGACGTGGAAATTTGATGGCTTACCCTGGATATTTAAAAAATCATCCATAGGATTTTAATTATGGAATTCATTTTTAATGCAAAACATTTTCAGTAAGCATAATCACAGGGAATTCCATATTTTCGGTGTATTGTTTAACATTGTTGAAATTCAGTTTTTATTGCAGATTTATTGTGAAGGTTTTTTTAGAGGAACATTTATTGTATGTTCAAATCTAATAAGCTCAACTCATAAAATTTTTGAGTGAATTCAAGAACTTCATGTTTTCTATTTTGTTACTAAAGGATTTTCTCAAAAGTTTCTTTTCAACACGAAAAACTAATAATGTGATAGGATTTAAAAATGAATGACCAAACAGTATAATAACAATTCTTTTTAACTTGTACTATTCGGGCATTGTTTGAGCAAAGATATCATAGAACAAAATTGATCACTAACCCCCCCATGAGGCGGTTCTTCCTACGACCCTGAAATGAACCCTAAGAAGCTTTTTTTTTAAACAATTTTGTCCAACATAATGAATGTCTAGATGTTGTTTTTCTAGTTTCGCTTTCCAACACACCCTCACCCATAACGGGTTTCTCCTACCTAATTACCAAGGTTTACCAACTGCGCTACTGGCCGACAGGAGCAACTCCGAATTTTTTTTTCACTCTCTCTCATTGCTAAACTATCAAAGACTAACGAGCCTATAGTAAACAAAGAGACGAAATGAAACGATTTTTATTTTCTGTCAGTGTCATTCGAATCGAGCAAAACCAAGCAATCTTAAAGGTAACCCTACAGCAAGATTGCAAGCTAATTATTTTGAAAGGGATCAGTTGGCGCCTTTTCGTTTACTTTAGTCTCTTTATTTAAGTCCGTAATACGATGGACCCTTCCCTCAACTGAGGAAGCTTATTTGTCCAAAACTTCCGAAAACTCAATCTTTTCCCAAGTAGGTTGGTATAAAAAAATACTTAACTTAAACCGTATTTGTTTTCTCACCTCCTTCAGAATTGCAAATAATCCGATAAAAACAAACACAAATCGTCGCCAGTGTATATTGCTACTTCACTCACTCACACGCTCTATCGCAACAATGACACAATTTTCGGGGCACTACCGTCCGATGGCAGTGCGACACCAGGCCAAAACCAGTGCAACACTGTTCGAATAAATAAACAAGATGACACCTCGAAGTGGTGTACCAGTGCAAACCTGGGGCATCCCTTGGAATAAAAATATACGGTAATAGTGTTTCTATCATGTTCTTTCATTTTACGAGACAAGTGAACTCCTCAATTCACTATCATTCTACTGATAAGTCATTCAAAAGATTTTCTTTCGGATATCTTCAGATCACTCGAAAGAACGATATGGAACTTCTATGATTGACTGCTCCTTTTTTGAGGTTTACCTGTTTTTGTTACCCTAAGCCACGAACGAATGAAATCGATTTCAAAAGAAAAAGACTAAACACTCGCGCAATTTTCTTATAAAGGAATGGTCGTGGAAGATGATTTTTATAACACCAAAATTTTAAGCCTGAGAAAAACTTTGAGCTGGAATTCACTACTCCCTTGATGACACTTTAGAAAACTTCACTTACTTACTTACTTAATGTTCCCGCACCGATCCTCCGGGGCATAGAGTCGTGGTAAAAGACCTTCACTGTTGACGATCCGGAGCCAGCGTCTTCACTTGATCCCAGTCGAGACTCTCGTCGACAGTTCGTACTTCGGCAGCTGGGCTACGCCGCCACGAGTTTCTGGGCCTACCTCTCATTTGATGTCCCTCTGGATTCCATTCAAGTGCCTCTCTTCAAATCTCGTTCTCATCTCTTCGCAGCGTGTGCCTAATCCATCTCCACTTACGTTCCCGAATCTCAATTTCTAGCGCGTTTTGATGACACCGGCGATGTAATCCAATTGCCAGGCCACCAAGCGCGGATGATATTCCGCAGGCAGCGGTTTACAAATACTTGCAGTTTTCGCGTCGTTACCGCATATGTGCACCAAGTTTGGCACCCGTACAGCAATACGGATTTGTCGTTTGAGTTGAAGATTCGGATTTTTGTTCGTAGAGAGATCTTAATCGTAACATTCAAAGAAATCTCAATTAAATGTTATAAAAATGAATGCCGCGACAGTTAAAACGGTTCCTTGCTAGTTTTATTCAGGAGAATTTTGAAAGTGATACTTTGTCCATGTGAACTGGACAATCTGACCGGTTCCGGAGTCCAAAAAAAAATCAAAATTATCAGATTTTGACTTGTGATACATGAATAGAAAGCTCTTGTACATGATGAAAAGTGATAGGAGAAGGGGTTTGGAGACTCAGGTGAAAAGTCAAATCAAAGTGCTGGAAACTTTTTCTAGTAAAAGGTCATCCACATACCACGTGGAAAACATAGATTGGGGTAGAGGTTTGCAAATTTTCACGCTTTTTACGGAGAGGGGGTAAGGGTTTGAGTCAACTCCCCGTAGACATACTCGTATGGGAAATATACAAGATCTTGTTTTTTTTATTAAATCCAAAAATTAATACATTATTTACTGAAATTTCTTTTTGTTCTGATTACTGTCGTTCTAAAACAATCTTTTTGGCCCTTAAAAATTAATAAATTTAAAAAACATTGAAAAAAAATGATAAATTTAAAGAAACATTCCTATAAATGTTTTTCTCTAAATTTTAAGTCGAAATCAATGCTCTTGACTTATTCCGTTCAAATCCGTTCTAGCCTTCAGAGTTCTATCAATTTAAAAATTTACACATGCCCTATCACTGGAACAAGAGCTGATATACAAAATCTGGTAAATGGTTCGAATTAAGGACGCCAAAATCTTCCAAAACAGTTGGTAAATCATATGCATCAAAAGTTCCCTAGTTTAACTTTATCAGTGGTTTAATGCCGCTGATGTTAAGCATGTATTTTCCCATCATGAACAGATCAAGAGCGTGAACCGCAAGCAAAACAGATGATTTTCAGTCAATTTTATTCGATCCTGTCAACAAAAGAATATCTAAGTCGTCTGGTAAGTGAATGACCAAGCCAAAAATCAAATGTCAATGTTGCATGACATCATGGCCGTAGGAACGGGGGAGGTTTTGGGGGTTAAACAGCCCCCCCCCCCCTCCTCCATGAGGATCCAAAAATGCCTAAAGTTTTTCTCAGAACTGAAAATTTAAAATTCCAAATAAAATTTTGATGAACGAATAAATTCATTTAGTAACAATCTCCACTCAGAACTAGAGCCAAAACTTCGAAATCTTATTCGAGGTCTATAATTATACTACAGTTTTTCAAAAAATTTCTAATTCGTTGAAAGAAATTTAGTCCGGAATATTGAACTCCAATAGGATTAGCTTCAAAAATCGCCGCGATTTTGCCCGAATTGTTGCACTTTATTTGCAAAAACAAACAAAAAATTTAATTTAGTCATTTAAATTATGTTTTTGCGACTGAATTTTTTGAAACAAATTTTTACCAAAACTAATGTGAACAATTTTTAATATGATTTAAGATTGAATTTTATGTATTTCATGTATTTCAATAAAAAAAAAGTCAAGTGTTTTTCTCCATGATACATTTTAATATAAGCGGATATTGGAAAAATATCCAGAATTTCCACAGTCCAGATACTCGAGGAAAAATATCAGGAAAGCTTAGGCTAGAATAATTCATTGAATAAATAAATAAAAACATTGCAATTCAAAGTCTGTGATAAAAATTCAGATTCAAAAATGGTTTTTTAATTCGGAATCAAATTTTATTAATTTAATTTACTCTAAGGCGTACATCTTTCAAGGATATGATACCAGACCAAAGAAAGTGTATTCATATACTGTGACTAAAATTCGATCTTATGACCTCTGGCTTAGAAGACTTAAACGGTATCCTCTAGGCCACGGTCGGTCACTTCGAACTCAGATTTAAGGCAGTACTCAGATTTGGAATAAAAATTTAAAATCCATTTTTAGCTCTAAGTTAAGTGAATCGCTAATTCATAATTTCGATTCCGGATTCAAAATTCAAATTTTAGACTCAATCAGAGAAAGTTTTAATCACAAACCAGAAAAAAATGACAAACACAAATTTAAATTTTGATTTTTTAGAAACCCAGATTTGGTTTTTTTTTCTAATTTAACTGGAAACATATTTTACTGGATTTTTTTCAATATTATTTATATTGTTGGTTCTTCTTTAACAAAGTTTCGAACTCAAATCTTTAAAAGTTTACAAGAAAGGGAAATGAATCTGATTTGAACCGCAAGATCAATTTCTTACTTTATTTCTTAATATTTGAAAAATGTTTACCAATGCTTCAAATGTTAATGCTTGTCGTCAAAAAGAACTAGCTTACTACTTTCTTTTTTAAGTAGGTTAATATAAAAAGTGTTTCAATGAAATCTTCAAATCCCTAATTTGTTTTTTAAAACTTCTTAAAAAAGTTTGCAACTTCTAGGACATATTTTTGAAAGTTATACATTAGTATAATTTTTTTACTTTTTCCATTTATGCATTGTCAAAGCAGAAAAGATATAGGAAAAATTTTGTCCCAAACCCTTTCACTGTGATAAAAAAAATGTTGCAGCAATCAAAATTGGTCATGACATTGCTTATGTCGCCGACCAAAACTTATGCTGTTTTCGTTTCCTCCATAATCGGACAGATTTTTTTAATTAAGAACGCAAAATCAGTTATTAAAACATAGGGACCAGAAATGCTTTTCCTCTGTGTAGTATTCAATATAAAGAACTAGCTGATTTTACCCGGCCTTGCTCGGGTTCACAAAAGGTATTAATCAAAATGAGTCGATTGATTTTTCGAAATATTGGAAGCTTTATATTCATCATTTTAAGAAATTGGGCCCATTTTTGACCACGTAAGTTTTGTAAGTCTTTTAAAAGTTTTTATTGAACTTATTCACTGTGTTTATCGATTTCATTTTTTTAGAAGAAGCTTATAGTTTTAAGGATTATGAATTGAATTTCAAAATAATTTCCTTCTTCTCTATCACAAAAAACTTTAATCTCTTTTGGAGACTATCCCACTTTTGAAGATGGATGATCTCCCTGTACAATGGTATATTTAAGTTTTATTTAATTAAAAATTTCTAAAATCACTTCCGAATCTTGATAAACCATGTTTAAGACTCATTTGGCATGTTTTCAATTGTATGTTTGCTTTTTTCGCTTTTTTAATTTAACACTGTTTTTCTTAAATGCTGAAAATTGCACTAAAAGTTTCTTGGAGTTATCGAAAAGAAATCATCTCTGAACCGAAATAATCATTTAAATGTTATGGAAATGGTCTTATTTGAGTTCCATTAAATATTTTGAAGATTGATCAATGTTAAAATTCTTTGAAATCATTTGTTTGAACTCGCAGTACCAAACGGTTTATTTTCAAAATTGGATGGTAGAATTGAACTCATTGATGACCAAAAATAAATCAAAAAGAATAAATAAATTGGCCAATGAAATTGGATTGTATAAAACTAAAAACCTCCGATTGCATTATCTAATCAATTTTCTAATCCCCCATTTAGATTCCCCGGCGGCTATCAAAGCGTTGAAATTGCAGCCATCAACATATATGTAACTCTGAATCTAATGACTTTTTCTTTCTCTATAAGGAATCCTAAAAATTTGAAAATGGTTGGTTAAAAGCTAGAGTTTATGAAAATCGGTACATTAGTTTTTCAGCATTCAGTCCAAATAGTTATTCAGCTGAAGAAGCCAATTCACTGTTGTTTGTTCAGTTCACTGTATATCCTTGTAAACTCTCAAAGCCCCCCAGCGGGGCGGTTTTTTATTTTTAGTTAATTTTAGTCAATGTATTCTTTACAGGATAGTTGTATTTTTCAATACAAAATGTAGGCTCATTATTGCATCCAAATATCTCGTACCAGTACCACGTGTTTTGAACAGTAGAAGGAAAAATCACCCGCCAAAATTTTACCTTTGAAATCTTTGATGCTCAGCAAGCTTTGATTTGCTTTCCAGTCCACGTGAACTCTTGATGGTCTTTTCTAATGCCCGGCCCATGGTGATGGTGAAAACAACCCCGCCAAAGGGAAAAAATTGGTTCTGAAAAATGGGTGCCATGACTTTTGGTTTGTGGGAAAAAAAACGAAAGTTGTATGGGAGGCTCCCTTTTCTTAGGTGGGAGGGACTCAGAACTATTACTAAAACTTTACCATGGTCCAACTACATCTCTGTACCAAATTTCAGGCTGATCGGTTAAGCGGTGTGGATTTGTATAAGGTGCATACAAACAAACATATATAGTCCAACTCATCTTTATATATTAGAGAGAGAAGATAAAGTAGCATAAAAAATTAAGTGATAATAATGTTAAAGTGAATAGCAGAATAAAGCCGCAACGGACTGCGGACAGCGGACTAGCAAAAAATCATTTTTTAAATATTGTTTCAATTAATGGTTTAATGGCGGTAATTATACCGATTTTAGTAATTTCCATACTGAATACATTTTTGTTTCGGGCATGAAAATACCGATTTTAATGTGGCATCCCTGCACCTAGCCCAGCAGCAGGCGGAACTGCCTGATTTGCTAATTGATTGTAATGATGTTGATTCCTCCTTGCGTAATAAAAAAGAATTAGAATGAAAATCTAATTCAATTGATCAAAAAAAAATTTCCACCTAGCAACACTGCCGTCTTAGAGCAATACTTGTCGGTATTTTTACTACCACCGGGAGTATCTCCATTTTTGGGGGCACCATATAATAAAAAGAAGATCATTACCGCTAATTTGGATAGCTTCAAGTCTTTCGGTGATGTTCTTATTTCATTTACGAGGAAAGTCGGTTCCAAGCGGAATGGAGGATTTGGAGCGGGTTGTTGCCCCACCATACTGACTTACACCATCCCACATGTGGACTAACGCGACGACTTCTGCTTGGTGGCAGGAACAATAATTCCGAAAACCTCTATGATTGATGCTAGGAAGTTTGGCACTTTACCCGCACGCCAGTTCATCAGGCACGGAACATCACTCACGAAAAAAAAAACACTAAGTCCGCATCAAATGAGAGATAATAATAAAAATAACCATCTAGGGCGACAACCGGCCAGATTCTACCTCGAGAGTAGGTCCGAGATTGACGAATCTTTTTCGGGGTAATGGCGTTTGGGGTTCTTGAGTCATAAGAAGGAGTAAGGTATGTAGGCACATACCTACATATGATGTTGACGACGACGACGACGATGGTTGATGGGCGGTGATTTGGACATAGTGTTCGGGAAAATAAAACAAGCGACGAACTCCGCCTCTCTCGGATTTCCTTCCACCACCACCTAATGACAATGTGCCGAAAGCTGAGTGCCTTCTCGTAAAATTCTCGTCCGTTCGGTCTTCCAGTCAGTCGTGGGCTTCACTAATGATGTCATGCTCGTTTTGTGTAACTCGTGGCGAACCGGATGTTAGCTTAATATCTACACTCCATACCATCAACCGTTAGTTCAGGTGGTGGTTATGGACTTTTAAATAACGATTTAGGACAACATATCAAATTTGAAGATTTTTTCAATTTTTAGAATCGTTCAAATGCGGTAAAAATTAAAAGTCTAGCAATGAGAGCAAAGGATCGGTAGCTTATGTTTTCCCACATTCCGTAGTGAAAGTCCCTAGACCGCGGTAGTCCCGCGAGATCATGTTACGCGATTCCTAATTGAATTTACGCCTGTTTTGGGAAGATGAAATCACAACTTATACGCTTGTTTTACACACTGCACACTGGTGGTGTTCGTTTTTGCACGCCGATGTGTCATTTCGGGCAGCAGCAAGTTTACTCGATGGTTCCCCATACTGTCAACCATATAAGGGTCCATTCGATTGGCTTGGAAAACTAAACTTCCCGGGCCCTGGCTCTGGCCAGTGATATATTGGCACTTCAGTTTGCCAACCAGACCGAGATGGTGGTCTGCTGTTTGTGCGGGAAAACCACTTGAAGTCATCTCGGGGACATACATAGTTTCTGGCTGCTGGTCAACCCCGGGAATGTCCGATGGAGAAATGAGGATAGATTGGAGAGAATAAATTACCATTTTAATGGTCGATGTTGCACACTATAAATCTTTTTACTACAGCTAGTGGAAGCTGCTTCGGAATAATATGGCTTTCTGAAATTCATTCAACAAATATTAAATTTATTATTAAATTTGTGAGACATATTATTCGTTTTGGTATAGAACTGATTTTGAAATTACTTCAATGTAGTATGAAATAATTTCTGCAATTATATGAAAAAATTGTTTTAGAAAAAATGCACTGCAAAACCTTAAAGAGTTTCAACAGTTAAAAAGGAAATATTTTTTTTATTTATTTTATTAGACGCTAAATCTTTCTGATTATGAATTTCAGTAGCATTGAAAATACATTTTTGATCATTATTTGATTTTTTTTTATTTTTATTTCCCTGTCAAAAGTGATTGACGGGCTCCCCATTTTTGAAAAGAATATTACGTGTAAATAATACTTGACATTGAGTTTCAGGATCAAACAATTGCAACCCCCCTCTGTTTTTATCTAAATATAATTGATTCCTTTCTACTCTGAATAGTCCATGATGCCTCCAAATAAAATAACCAACCATCATTTTAAGTTCAGCTATATGCTTGTAAGTGGGCGATTTGGGCAACATACCATACTTTAGAAAATAAAAAAGGTATTTACTATAAAAACTTTTTCGATCAAATTTGGTCTTCGTGTATAGTATAAGTGTATAGTTGATTTTACGTTCGCGATAATTAAATTAAAATTAGTAACTATCATATTTTTCCAATCGCTGATTATTGTTTATCCTTAATGTTCATAGAATTTTTTTTCTGTGATCATTTGAGGACCAAAACAACAGTTGTTAATTCTTAAAAATCTTGGTTTCCTAAAGTTAAGCCTAATCCCAGCATCATCAGCATATCTCTCGATAACTTCAATTACTTCATCATTTTTAACCACCATTGTCAAGTCATCTGCATATCCAAGAATTTTAACAATTTTATTATCTATCAAAATACCAACCAGATTATCATGGGTTCTATGTTTAAAGAAAACAAAACCATTGAGAGCGGGCGTTCTTGACGAACGGATTTACCTATTTTAAATGAATTTGTAAGATATCCGTTAAATAACACACGAGACGATGCATAACGATATAAGCTTTGTTCACATTGTAGAACTTGTGCAGAAAAACCCAATTTATGCATGATTTCCCATAATTTTGTATGTTGAACACAATCGAAAGCTTTTTCTAAATCAATGCTTAACAAAACGAATTTAAATCTTTTGGATTGATTTGCTTTTATAATAAACGCTCTTAATATATCAAGATTATCTGTACATGAACTGCCAGGCTTACACGCCGTTTGCTCGTTACCTATAATTTGTTGCATACATGAGGAAAACCGATTAGCTAGGATCTTAGTGGAGATTTTATAATCTGTGCTAAGTAAGGATATAGGACGTTAATTGTTTATGTCAATTTTGCTTCCAGTTTTTGGTATTAATGTTATTATTCCGCTAGAAAAAGTTTCAAGAGGCACCAAGTGCCCTAAAAGTATTCCGTTATATAATTTTAAAAGGCCTGCCTTCATCACTTCAAAAAAGGTATTATAAAATTCGTAAGTGAGCCCATCTGGTCCCGGTGCTTTTTTCTTCGTTGCATCTTTCAAAACTAACTTCAACTCTTCTTCATTAATTTCTTCCAATAATTGGCATCTACTATCTACCAAAAGATTTTTGTTTACACATTTCAAAGCTTCAAATGTACTACTATGACTATTATGAGAACTGTTTTCGTTAAACAATTTTTCTTAAATGATCGAAAATAAAAATTTTATTCTATCAGGTTCCTTAACAATTTCACCTGATATTTTAAGACCGTTCGATAGTTGTGGTTGCATTTTAGTTTTCAACATGCGCGACATATTACATATTCCAACTTTTTCACATTCAAGAATTGTCGGCACATCATATCGTTTCATGTAACTATATATGCGAGCTTCTTCAGTTTTGATAAGATTTGATTTTACAACGGTCATCTGGTCATTAACATCTCTGCCTAGTGCTAACTGTTCATTAATATCATACATTTCTTTGATAAGAATGTCTTTCTGCTGAATAATTTGAAAATTGAATTCACAGGACTTGCTGCTTGATTTTGTTTTTGAGATCAAAAGACCACACCTCACTAAAATTTCTAAGATATTTAAGCCTACCTTTTAGCTGCTCATATACATCTCGAAATTGTTCCTCAACAGATTCATCATTCAAAATATGTGAAAAAAAATAAAAATAATTTTTTTTCCAATATCCTTTCCCTTGAATCGGAAAACTTGAAGATGGATCTACATTGTAACTCTTAACTACTGCGTGATGAACCGAAAACGCAATCGGCACTGTTTCTAATTTAACAACAGATCTTGTAAATAATTAATCCACATAAAAACGCTCAAATCGTGAAGCAGAGTTTCCTCTGTGGAATGTGAAAGCTTTTTTTTCGGATATTCGGTAAATGATCAACATCATTTAAGCCCAACGAGCTATGGAAAATCATGGACGAGAACGGCTTTTCCGGGAAGCTGATCAGACTGATCAAGGCGACGATGGATGGAACGCAGTGCTGTGTGCAGATTTCGGGTGAATTGTCGAGTTCATTCGAATCGCGCAGGGGGCTTCGACAAGGTGATGGTCTATCCTGCATGATGTTCAACGTGGCGCTAGAAGGTGTTATTCGACGAGCGCTGGGCGAAATGCGGGGAACGATTTTCAACAGATCCAGTCAACTTATCTGCTTTGCCGATGACATTGATATAGTCGGCAGATCAGCTGCGGCGGTGGAGGAGATCTACCGCAAACTGAAACGCGAAGCAGGAAGGATTGGGTTGATGATTAATACGTTCAAGACGAAGTACATGCTGGCCTGCGGATCCGAGACCGACCGAACCCGCTTGTCCAGTAGGTCACGATCGACGGCGACGAGCTGGAGATAGTCGAAGACTTTGTCTATCTCGGCTCACTGGTGACCGCAGACAATGACACCAGCCGTGAGATCCGGAGGCGAATTATCAGCGGAAGTCGTGCCTACTATGGACTCCACAAGCAACTGCGGTCGAGAAGACTTAGCCCTCGCACGAAGTGTAACCTGTATATGACGCTTATTAGACCGGTTGTTCTTTACGGGCACGAGATATGGATATTGCTCGAGGAGGACCTGCGTACACTCGGAGTATTCGAGCGACGAGTGTTAAGAACCATCTTTGGCGGCGTGGAGGCGAAGGATGAACCAAGAGCTCGCGCGACTCTACGGCGAACCCAGTATCCAGAAGGTGGTGAAGGCTGGCCGGATACGCTGGGCGGGACATGTTGCGAGAATGCCGGACGACTGTCCTGCAAAACAGGTGTTCGCTACGAATCCGGTAGGAGCAAGACAAGCGGGGGCGCAACGAGCGAGGTGGTTAGACCAAGTGGAGCGTGATCTGGCGAACGTGGGGTGCCCGAGGAATTGGAGAACGGTTGCCATGGACCGAGTGAATTTTAGGAATAATTTATATTTTTAAACTGTGACCCAAAGATGGGTCTTGACTCAAACATTCAGTCAGCGAAACTTTTTTTTGTAGAGAAATGAATCCAACTTAGATGAAATTTCAGGGACTAGATAAGGGAAAATTGATGTTGAAAAACATGCGAAAAAAATTCGCCTTGTCTCCCGGTGAGACTTGAACCCACATCTTGCGCCTCTCCGGGGCCCATGTATTAACATTCTACTACAGGAGACCAACCTGGCGTATGAATATTATACTGGTTGAGTGTCGATGTCTATCGGAATGAAGGGAATAGTTCTCCCATGTGATCATAATCATTTTTCCTGGTCTATTTCTATTCCCATCTTTTCATCTTACGGTAGTTGGACTCAAATTTGGATATTTTAGGCACGGCAAGATTTGCATTGCCTTCTCATATACTGCACGGGTTGGGTTGTCAGTTATGATGAGAAATGATGCGTTTGCCGTATTTGGATATCCAACCAAATTCGGTGTTTGGCACCGCCTTATTTTCTATTTTTAAACTGTGACCCAAAGATGGGTCTTGACTCAAACATTCAGTCAGCGAAACTTTTTTTGTAGAGAAATGAATCCAACTTAGATGAAATTTCAGGGACTAGATAAGGGAAAATTGATGTTGAAAAACATGCGAAAAAAATTCGCCTTGTCTCCCGGTGAGACTTGAACCCACATCTTGCGCCTCTCCGGGGCCCATGTATTAACATTCTACTACAGGAGACCAACCTGACTACCGTAAGATGAAAAGATGGGAATAGAAATAGACCAGGAAAAATGATTATGATCACATGGGAGAACTATTCCCTTCATTCCGATAGACATCGACACTCAACCAGTATAATATTCATACGCCAGGTTGGTCTCCTGTAGTAGAATGTTAATACATGGGCCCCGGAGAGGCGCAAGATGTGGGTTCAAGTCTCACCGGGAGACAAGGCGAATTTTTTTCGCATGTTTTTCAACATCAATTTTCCCTTATCTAGTCCCTGAAATTTCATCTAAGTTGGATTCATTTCTCTACAAAAAAAAAAAAAAATTTAGGAATAATGTTCGTCAAGTTATGTCGTGAGACGGAATACTATGTAAATAATAAATTAAGCCCATAAGTCCCACGAGTGTCTTTATTAAGGCACTAGAAAAAATATTCTCATTCCAGTTTTAATAATCACTTGCTTCAAGAACACAATTGAAGTCGCCTGCAAATATCGTCGAAAAGGAATTCGTTCTGTTAAAATGCACTGCTGTTGATGAACTGAATCATTCATCTCTTTTTGTGCGATATTTGGAGCAAGGATGACCGAAAATATTCCCAATATTTATTCCCCCTACTTATAAAGATGAAACCCTCCCATTTGGATCGAGCAATAGATTTTCAAAACTAATGGATTTTCTGATCAAAATAGCTGTTCCCTTAGTATCATGGCTGATATTAACAATAGCCATATGTGTAGTAATAAATCTTAAGTTTTCAAAGCTAACTTCCTGAAGCAATGCTACGTCATTGTCGTTTTTCATGATGAAATCCTTCGGTAAAAGTTTCTTTGATTCAATCGAGATCGCATTAAAATTAATTGTCGCTATTTTCTTATTATGTTCATTTCATTGAGTTCTCAGTTCCTACAACTACAGTTAAATCAGGATCTATTTAAAAAGTTTCTGAGTTAAACACATCAACACCCTGTCGGGCGTGACTACGCGTACTAATTTATATGTCAGGTGGAACAAAACGAGTGCTTGGGAGTTCTTATCCATGAAAATTTATGAAGAAGAAGAAACAAGATGAACCTACTTACTTTATGAGCGACTCACAAGAGTGGATTTTTCATTGGGTGTTGTTGCAATCCTAGCTAGGGTATCTTTCTTCGCTCTACGCGTACGCCTGGAAGCCTGTTGCGTGAAACCGTCTTCATCCGTAGCTGTTTACGAAAGCGGAGATCGATGCCGTTTAACAGCGCTCTGTGTTTTGGCTTCTTCAGACTCCATTCTCTCCTGTTCAGCAAATTCGCAGAGAGTCTTGGTGAACCTGCTCTCCTCATCTCCCACATCAGTCTGCCAATCATCGATCGTTTGTTTTGATGATGTCAGGGTAGTCATCTTCAGCTGCAGCTCCGGTGGCGTGCGCACGGGCACCAGGTTTTGGAACAACTCCTGAGCCCTGAGTAACTCCTAACAGCTTGCGTCTCAACCCTGCTAGAAGAGCTAACAGGGAGAGCCAAGTGCGTTTCGTCGAGTTGGTGACTGTTTCCTCCTGAGTTCCCGTTTTTGTTTTGCGGTCAGTTAGCTTTGATGTGACCTTTGTTTTTACAAAGGAAGCATTTCTGCTTGATTGCTTCGTAATAAATGACGTACTCTCTGATTAAAAAAAAAAGAACTTGGAATCTCCTTCTTAATCTCAACATACACTCCGCTAATTCCAGTGTATAGGTCGAGTTTCAGTTCGGCCGGGAATTCCTCCTTTACCATCCGCTTTATACAACCATACTTGCCTAACACGGCTGCAATGTTTGCATCCGTAACTTCTGGGGACATATCAAAGATTCGAACATATCTTGTGAACTTGCCTGCAACAGCCATTGTAACCTAAACCGTTTTCTCATTGGAGTAAGAAAACAAAATCGTTTTCGCATTCTGGGCTACTGCACTTTTTATTGCCTCGTTGGTCCTAAATTTTATAAAAATTGACTTCTCCACGGCAACCTTATAGGAAATCTCCATCGAAGACTTGTCCGCGTCGAGACCCTTTATAAATCTGGCCATTTCGACCAACGATGGCCTGGAAGCACCATCCGGAAATCTGAAGACTATAGTGTTCTTTATCAGTTCATCCGCCATTGTGAATCACTGTACAGAGCACTGCTTATAAAATCAAAGAAGTCTGATTGTCAACTGCCGATTGTCGAGGTGTTTGATGAGTTTTTTATCTTCGCTTGTTGGCAAGGTTGCCAATCACCAACGCGAAAACTACGAGTTTTAACTGCATACCTAAATTTGTTGCAAAAAGAATAATGCGGCTCTTTCAATCATTGTAATCAAGAAAATTCGTTATATTCGACACTATCTAGTCAAAAGGTTGTCGACCACTGGTCTAACTGAAAAATGTTCGCAATTATTTGTGATTTTTTTTGGTAAGATGCTTTTTATATTATTGGGTAAATTTATTCTTTTATCAGCTGTTTTCAAAATAGCAGAAATGTTCTACAAATCGTTCAAGTACCATCTTCTTAAAAACTATTTTGCTTTATCCGCTCTTAGGATAGGGATTTCATCCTCTCCAACAAAATCTGGACAAGCCTTTTTCTTAAAATTTCCCGTCTTTGTACTAAGAACTTCAAGAGAGCTTCACCGACATTTTCTCTCGAAAAACTCAAATTTTTTCAGAATTATTTTAACCCTTAAGTAAGACAAGATTATACATATTACTCGTGTGCAGTTCCGAGCATTCCAATAACAATCCCTAGTTCAGTTACACGTTCTTCGAGCACACATTAGCTGTCAAACATATTATTGCAAATGACAGCACGTTTACATCTTATTTGACTTTCGGCCTTTGATCTAGGTTTTATTTCAAATTAATTATTATTTATCTAATAATTTATCTTAATTCCTAAAACTTGGTGTTGCACTTACTACGTATTGAGCTGTTGATGTAAACGGGCTGTTTATCGATCAATCATTTTTGACTGAAATGGCCAATTGAAAAATCAGAATGAATCAATTTAACGACGTCAATTTTTTATCTAAAAACAAAATATTGATAAATATAAAAAAGTTCTCATTTGACATGGTTAAAATGAAAATATTTTTTGGACCTACGTCTCATACAAGATGTTAGAAGAAGAAAGCCAACAACGGTAGGTCCCAAAAAGGAATTTTTTAAACATCATTATCAGCATACGCCTGGACGGAAGAGATTAGGAACTGTCTCATAGCCCAAAAAAGAAACGTGGCTAAATTTTTCTCATTTACAAAGTTGTAGTTTTTTTTAATACTAATCGCTTAAAAGGTCTAAAGTAGAGCAGCCATCCCTACTATTATTGCGAGAAAATAAGATGCTCTAGAATAGACGGTCCATTTCTCGGCCATTTTAGCGTGAATGTTGTTGAGGCGAGATTTTCGGAGGATTTTTTTTAGCAAACCCGATGATGAAGTGGTACAGCTAAAACTATATTTGAGTGTTAATATAAAAGAAAAATATGAATCAAATCTTTCACTCACATTGGCTAACCTCAGATTCAAATCAGATCAAGACTTTTGTTCGCTTTGCGGTTATCAAGCTCATCTCTTCAGCATTTGTGAACAACATGTTCTGGATCCCATTGAACGCGATTTTATCCAAATTGACCCACTGATGGTTTTTTAATGATTTTTTAAGTTGAACTATAAGAAAGACCGTCCCTACTTACCCCGGTGTACCTTACCACAAAAATGCCGCATTTAGAAATGACCCAAGACCGTAAGACCCAAAACCTAAGTACTTTAATCGACAAACTAGATTGATTCTTTCTGCAAAAATTTGAAAAAATTGAGAAAGATTTTTCAAGCTGGTTAGCTAGACTTCGGTTATTCATCAAATTTCTTAAATTTTCAAATAACTATCCTTTTTATCAAAATCTTTTATTTCTTTACTGATGATTTTGCTACTGTCACCACTTTGCAAAACGGAAGTACTAAATTATGAGTATTAGTAGCTATTGGAATTAATTGGATTCATAGATTTTTTTTCGTTTTTCATTTTCACTATGATGATAAAAAATACTTGTACTTACCATTTAAAAAAAAAACTTAAGTCTAAGCCATATATCAAATAATAACTATCACTTTCCTTGCTTAATCTGATCCATTTGTACAATTTAGATCGTGTAAATTTTTAGTAATATAGCATATTTTATTGGCTTCGGGAATACCCGGGATACTTTAGCGTTTCTCAGGATTTGAGAATTCTCAATTAGTTTTTATTCCAGGGAATTCCCCATCAGGAGATCCCGGGTAGGACACTGTACTCAATAAATTTTTCTTCTATTTCACATTTTTAAATAAATTGCTTCAGTAAAGAAAGCTGACTTATTGTTTCACAGACACAAAAGGAGGAGGAAGAAGAATAAAATTGATGTTAATTTTTTTTTCTATTTTCAAATTCCTACCATTTTCTCCACCCGCTTATGTTATGGTCAATAAATCAAACTATTGGGTTCTTCGATGCAATCTTTTCAAATTGAGCTTAAAATATGAACAGCGTCTTTTTTGAGCCAATCAATAAAATATAGGTATACATGGTCAGTTTTTGAAATTTTAGCTTAAGGATACTAGAAAATATTATAAATTGGAAGCTGCTTTTCAAATACATTGGATTTATCTGGTTTCATCAAGCTCTCAATTTATTCTTGTAAATCAGATTCTTTGGTTCGAGTCCAACACAGCTTCCCAACACCTGCTATCCAAATTACGACATACAGCATCATAAAAGAAATCAGCGCAAAAAACCTGCAATTATAAATCAATTAAATTATTCCTTTCTCGAGCTGGAGTGGCTGAGAGCGATCCTTTGCCATTTCACATATCTCCCAAGGGGAGACCTCGTTGAGGGCCCAACATCGACATCGGCACTTTTCCCATAGTCACTGCTACCCGACTATTGATCAATGCCAAAAACAGTAGCTTCCAATGACAGCACCCTAACTCCGGGTTGATGTTTTGGACCTTTTCCGGAGGGATGATGTTGTTCGTGATCGTGAGCAACGTGTTATGGAACCGCAAAATATCGCGCCTTCTCTTCTAGGTTATCCACTTTAAGCCGCGACTGTTTCACGAAGAAAACTGAGCCATCCAGAGCCGGGGGAATCCGAATTCAATGCCAATCTGACAACCGGACGACTTTCGTTAATTCAAATGTCAGGTGCATGAACGGAGGATCTCGCGAAACCTGATTCACGTAGTTGCACTAATTCCGTGGAACAAAGTGAACGATATGTGGGATCCGAAGGAAAAAGCACTGGCCTGGGAAGTCGCGTCTTATTGAAATGTGATCGTTAGTATTTCTATCAACGAAACGGCTTCGATTGGATGTTGCCATCATTTTGAAGAAAGGAGATGAAAATAAGGTTTCTTTCGGCGGCATTCCAAATTTGGTGGGATGTCAGTCAAGGAAATAAGAAAAAAGACACCAAGTCTGTTTTCCGCTGCAATTAGTGGTGCCATGCTGAAAATTGTCCTTCGTTTAATCAAAAAGCCTCGGAATTCTGCTGCATATGACGAAAGAATAAAAAATAAACGTTTCAACGCGCCGAATTTCGCGGAGAATTTCGGTCACACATCGGAATTGGATTTCTCTGCAGAACCGAGCCCGTTTCATCTTGGGGCGGTTCCTCTGAAGGCGGACCGCCACAAAGCATATTTCACTAATCGCTCACGTAACTTGCGAGACCGCGATTGGGATCTCATCATTCCGGTTTTCCTTGGAGCAGCAGCATGAGAATTTGCTGGTTAGAATTTGCTACAATTCAACACTTCCAATATTTTTATCAAAACTGCCGCTTCAATGTGCGATGGGCTTCGGAAGCATCGCTGATTGGAAGCAGAAAAAAGGAAACGGTTTGCCGCCTTTATCATTCGAACAGTTTTTTTTCTCGAGGAATTTCATCTATTTGTGAGATTTTGACGGCAAATTTTTTTCTGATAAGTGACACAACGAAGCCTGAATAGGAAACATATAAATTTTCATAATAATATTATTTCAATGTCCTTATTGTTCGGTTAAAACATGCAAATATTATTATGATGGTTTTATATTTTGATCAAACATAATAAAAAACTTGTATGAAATAGAAACAAAAAATTAAGGTCGGATTTTTAGTTTTTCTAAGCGTAAAATCAAATTTATTCTGAAAACCGCGAATAAACTTGCCATACGTTTTAAGTTAAGCATGTAGATGTTGTGTTGAAAAATACTTCAATGACAACATTGACAACTGATATAAAATAAATCAAACAATGTATTTGATTACACTATATTAAAATTTTATCCCTAACACGAATGCAATAATTGAAAATAAAAATGGTGCCTTTTTTGGAACCAATGAAAAGAAAATTTGGAGACTCTCCCCTATCACAAAAAAAAAACAATCGGGGTGCCTAGAAAACTCTTTTTTAAGGTTTGTAAACAAAATACGCGAGAAAATTTTGAAAAAAAAAACCTCGAGTTATTCCTAAAAACTTCAAATTTTTCAATTTCAGGCTTACAAGTATTAAAATTCCTTTAAAATTTAATGATCATTTGAAATGTTCTGATGAACAAGATTTAAAAAAATCAATTACAAAATTCTAGGAGTAAGGAGCTGTAAAAATAACTGGTAGCACTGCAGAAAATTTACAAAAACACTGTTATGGAAATTTTTCTCTATGCTTATTTGTATCAAAAATAAAATGCAGTTTTTAGATTAGGGGAGAAAATTACAATTCAATAATTCAGCCTTAGAAGCCCTAAAAACCCATTAAATTGATTTTCTGAAACTCGATCTTTATATGTTCTAGAAATGTGACGCCACTCTACGGAGTGGCAAATCTTTTTTTCGAGAACTAAAAAAAATCAATACTGAGTGTTTGATTATTCTCATCTCCTTTTGCCGGTCTAATTTGATACGATGATTTGTATAAATAAACAAGATGACCCTGTTAACTTCAATTAACACTTAATTCAAGAAATCATTTTATGTTTTTTCATCTGTCCTTAACCTCTTCGCTGAGAAACCTAGAGGCAGCATTCCGTGTTTATTACTGTTGAATAAAGCAAACTTTATGGGAAACGAAAAATCTTGTCGAAAAGTATCAAAATATGTGTTATATTTAAATTTCGCTTTTCAGGTCTTTAAAAAATTTAATTCCGCAACACACACACTTCATTTTTAATCGCAAATTCATGATCGAAATATGAAAACTGACCATAGGTATACATTTTTTGATTGGACTGTGCTAGATTTCAGCTCAATCGGAATTCATTTAGAGGTGCCTCAAAGCGCTCCAAATTTCGGGTTTTTTACCTTCAAAAATCACCAAAGCAAGAAAGGAAATCGAAAAATCGTAATTTTAATTCTATGCCAAATGATTTTAAAAATCTTATAGAAATCTTATAATATTTTGAACATTTTTTGTTTGGTCAAAAATTGACTTTTTGAGACTAAGGCGGTTTTTCATAATATGCAAGTCGACTTTGGCTAAATTTTTTTCCTCGAGGTAACTGCATATATCAAGGTTTCATGCATTTTGAAACCATTTGGCATCAAAATTAAAATTTGGATTTTTTGAATTTCCATTTCCATTTGCATTAACTAGTCGTTCAGCTTCAATATTGAAATATCGAATTTTCCAATTTCACTTAGTCCCCCCTAAAGTGATTTTTGAAGAAAAAACCGAAACTAGGAGCGCTTTGAGGCACCTCTAAATCAAGTCCGATTTAGTTGAAATTAAGCACAGGTCAGCACAAGCCAATCTACAAAATGTATATGGTCGGTTTTCGAAATTCAACTTGATCCATTTGACTGCCACCCTAACACAGGTCCTACTCAGAGTTTCCTAACCGGAATTTCACGACCAAAAATTCCCGAGAATGAATAAATTTCCCGAATCCCGAAAAATGCTTTTAATATCCCGGATATTCCCTAATCAAATAAAAAGTGCCATGTTTAAGGTTGCCAGATTTTTTTCAGCACGTATCCGGGCCGGACAAACCGGGCAATTTTTATATAAAATCCTGGCAAAATCCAGGCATTCAATTTCAAATTGACGACCATAAATCCGGCCCATATCCGAGTAAATTTCTTTAAAAGTCAGAAATTCCTCAACAAAAATCAAGAAAATTTTTTTTAAAAAATTGTTTTCATCAAAACTCGACGATAGATTTTGAACTGAATTTTAGCCTTCCAAAAAACCTTTCATGGTTATAATTGGTAATAATTTCATTTTGTTGTGGTTTGTTGTTTTTTTTTGTTTGATTTGCCAAATAATGTCAATTAATCCGGGCAAAATCCCGGCATTTTTCGATGAAATCCGGGCAACCGGGCCGGGCCGGACTGTTCTCAAATTCAGTATTAAATATCCAGTCAAACCCGGATAAAACCGGGCAATCTGGCAACCTTAGCCATGTTACTAAAAAAATACGCGATCTAAATTGAAAACATCACATTGAGTAAGGAAAATGATAGTTCTACCTTGACATATGGCTGAGAAAATTAATTTTTTTTAACTGTTTAATACATGGAATTTGATAAAAAAATATTTTTGGCTCGACAACTTAGAGTAAAAGTGAAACACGACAAAGAATCTATAAAACCAAATAATTCCAAAAAAGCGCTACGAAAAGAACCATTTAGAGTTTTTTGTTGCCAGTAGCAAAATAATCGGCAAAGCAATGAGAAATTTTGAAACAAGAGAATAGTTATCTTAAAATTTACAAGATTTGATGAATAACCTGAAGTGTAGCTAACTTATTACTATGGAAAGTAAAAATTTTTCTCAATTGATTCAAACTTATTTTTGCAGCAAAAATCAGTCAAGCTTGTCGCTTGTAGTATTTAGTTTTTAGGTTCCGGGTTCTATAATTTCTAATTCAATTTTAAAGGCATTGAAAAAGTATGGAATGTTTTGTAATACTAATTCAAGGGAAAAGGATCGCCAGATTTCCAGATTCCCGGGAACGCTAAAATCGCCGAGAAATGGACACTCTAGTCCTACTATTTCAAATCGGGTCAAATTTTCTTAGTTTAAGATCATCTCGCTGTGTCAAAATACGCTTTTGTATCAAACTTAGGGGGCTTTGTACGCGTCTGTTCTCCATATCAGGGGTGGCATGCGGAGTGAAACAACGTCCTGGTGGTGTTCGGGACACAAAACAGCAACATCACGACGGTCCTCCTGCGAGATAGTGGGGTTAGCTGCGGGCCTTGCGAGCCTGTGACTACAAAAAAACCTAAGCAACGAACAACGAACAACAAATTTCGGATGGAAATCGGCAAAGACCCACGCGACGAAAAGGGACTAGCGATTGGAAACTTGGAACATGGAACTGCCGATCTCTAAATTTTGTGGTCAGTACCCACGTGCTCTCCAACGAATTGAAGAGCCGCAAATTCGACATCGTAGCGCTGCAGGAGGTATGCTGGGAGGGCTTCACGGTTCAAACGAACCCAGATGGTCGTGCCATCTACCAGAGCTGCGGCAACACACGCGAGCTTGGAACAGCTTTTATAGTGATGGGAAAGATGCAAAAGCGCGTGATCGGATGGTGGCCGATCAACTCACGAATGTGCCGGTTGAGAATCAAGGGCCGGTTCTTCAACATCAGCATCATTAACGTGCACAGCCCTCACCTCGGAAGTACCGTTGACGACAAAGACGAATTTTACACGCAGCTGGAGCGTGAGTACGACCGTTGTTGATATCAAGATCGTCATTGGGGATTTCAACGCTCAGGTCGGCCATGAGGAGGAATTTAAACCGACAATTGGAAGGTTCAGTGCGCACTAGCTGACCAACGAAAACGGCCTCAGGCTGATAGATTTCGCCGCCTCCAAACGAATGGCCGTACGTAGTACCTTTTTCCAGCACCGCCTCCCACACAAGTACACCTGGAGATCACCGTACCAAACGCAATCACAGATCGACCACGATTTGATTGACAGCCGGCACTTCTCGGATATCATCGACGTCAGATCCTGTCGAGGCGCCAACATCGAGTCAGACCACTATCTGGTGATGGTGAAGATGCGCCCAAAACTCTTCGTAGTGAACAACACACGCAACCGGCGCCCGCCTCGGTTAAATATCGCGCGACTGAAGCAACCCGAGGTCGCGGCAGACTACGCGCAATCGGTTGAAGCAGCGCTGCCGGCAGAGGGCGAGCTTGACGAAGCCCCTCTCGAGGACTGTTGGGATACCATCAAGACAGCCATCAACAGTGCTGCGGAGAACGTCATCGGTTATGTGGAGCGAACTCGACGGAACGACTGGTTTGACGAGGAGTGTAGGAAGGTGATGGACGAAGAGAATGCCGCGCGGGCGGCAGTAGTGCAAAGAGGCACCCGTCGAAATGTGGAAAATCACCGACAGCGGAAGAGGCAGCGAGTCCGAATTTTCCAGGAGAAAAAGCGCCGCCTGGAGGAGGAGGAGCTCGAGGAGCTGGAGCAGCTGCATCGTTCCCAAGAAACACGAAAGTTCTATCAGAAACTCAACGCATCCCGCAAAGGCTTCGTGCCGCAAGCCGAAATGAGCCGGGATAAGGACGGAGGCATCCTGACGGACAATCGTGAGGTGATCAAAAGGTGGAAGCAGCACTTCGATGAACACCTGAACGGCGCACATGCAGGAGATCAAGACGGTGGGGGAAGGTACATCGCCGGCGTAGCCAACGACGTAGAGGATCCCAACGATGAGTGAAGTTAAGGAAGCCATTCGCCAGCTAAATAGAATCAAGTCGGCTGGGAAGGATGGTATCGCAGCTCAACTCATCAAAATGGGCCCGGACAAGTTGGCCGATTGCCTACACCGGTTGATAGTCCGGATCTGGGACATAGAACAGCTACCGGAGGAGTGGAAGGAGGGGGTAATATGCCCCATCTACAAGAAGGGCGACAAATTGGACTGTGAGAACTACCGAACGATCACTGTCCTCAATGCCGCCTACAAAGTGCTGTCCCGAATTCTACTCCGCCGCCTAACGCCACAAGCAAACAGATTCGTGGGAAGTCATCAGGCCGGCTTCATGGAGGGACGGTCAACGACGGACCAGATATTCGCATTACGGCAAATCCTCTAAAAATGCCGGGAACACCAAGTCCCTACGCACCATCGACTTCAAAGCAGCATACGACACGATCGACCGTAACGAGCTATGGAAAATCATGGACGAGAACGGCTTTTCCGGGAAGCTGATCAGACAGATCAAGGCGACGATGGATGGAACGCAGTGCTGTGTGCGGATTTCGGGTGAGTTGTCGAGTTCATTCGAATCGCGCAGGGGGCTTCGACAAGGTGATGGCCTATCCTGCATGATGTTTATCGTGGCGCTAGAAGGTGTTATTCAACGAGCGGTGGGCGAAATGCGGGGCACGATTTTCAACAGATCCAGTCAACTTATCTGCTTTATCTGCTTTGCCGATGACATTGATTTAGTCGGCAGATCATCTGCGGCGGTGGAGGAGATCTACCGCAAACTGAAACGCGAAGCAGGAAGGATTGGGTTGATGATTAATACGTCCAAGACGAAGTACATGCTGGCCTGCGGATCTGAGACCGACCGGACCCGCTTGTCCAGTAATAACAAGGTCACGATCGACGGCGACGAGATGGAGATAGTCGAAGACTTTGTCTATCTCGGCTCACTGGTGACCGCAGACAATGACACCAGGCGTGAGATCCGGAGGCGAGTTATCAGCGGAAGTCGTGCCTACTATGGACTCCACAAGCAACTGCGGTCGAGAAGACTTAGCCATCGCACGAAGTGTAACCTGTATATAACGCTCATTAGACCGGTTGTTCTCTACGGGCACGAGACATGGATATTGCTCGAAGAGGACCTGCGTACACTCGGAGTATTCGAGCGACGAATGTTAAGAACCATCTTTGGCGGCATATAGGAGAACGGAGTGTGGAGGCGAAGGATGAACCACGAGCTCGTGCGCCTCTACGGCGAACCCAGTATCCAGAAGGTGGTGAAGGCTGGCCGGATACGCTGGGCGGGACATGTTGCGAGAATGCCGGACGACTGTCCTGCAAAACAGGTGTTCGCTACGAATCCGGTAGGAACAAGACGAGCGGGGGCGCAACGAGCGAGGTGGTTAGACCAAGTGGAGCGTGATCTGGCGAACGTGGGGTGCCCGAGAAATTGGAGAACGGTTGCCATGGACCGAGTGAATTTTAGGGATTATGTTCGTCAAGTTATGTCGTGAGACGGAATACTATGTAAATAAATAAAATAACGTCCTTTAAAAGACACCACGATTTGATTTAATGTAAATTCACTCGATTAGATACTATTTTTCTAAATCTTTCAAACTAACTTTCATGAAAACGATATTTGAGAAAACACAACTGAAAGTTTTCATGCTGCTAAATTTTGTGGATATTTTTCTAGAAATTGTTGTTTTCGTTTAATTTAAAAAAATATGTGTATAGATTTGTTTATTAATAGAACATTTTGAACTGGTCTGGTCATTCATCCTCCAGTAGAAAGAAACCGTTCTTAGATGAAATGCATATTTCATTTCATACCAAACTTCGAGTAACCTTATCCTAATTTGTTTACCAAATCATTTGCACAGTTTTTCATGACTGCCAGAACCTGCTGCCCGGTATTTTTAATTTATCTACTCAAAATGACGCAACTTGAGGGACCTTAAAGTTAATGTTTAGTCGGATCGGGTTGATAATAATCGCCAATTAATGCCGGCAGCGTGATGGAATTTAACGCAAGTGGTGATTATATGGGCAGATGTCTCTGTCGGTTCAAGGCTCACGTTTTCTGTCGCATTCAGCGACAAATGAAGCTGTAAAGTGGGCTTTAATCATTAAAATGTGAACGCTGGATTGTTTAACCCTAAAGTTCTCTTTTAAATCGTTTTGCAAATAGATTATTTGATGGTCTTTTTTTATACAAAATTTGATTAATTTTAAAGAATAGTAACTTAAACATTACCTTATAACTTGCAGATGATGCTTATAGTTTCCATTTGTACCTGTGTGTGAATAACTGTCATTCGAATTGGGTGCTCCCACATCATTGGGACCCGTATGAGTGAATTTTCGCTAAACAACTCTGTCTCCTTCGAAGAACCCAACCACCGCTATTCAGTCGTACAACAATCATCGCCATTAACATTACCCAACGACAAGTAATCATCTGCTTTTTTTTGTTGACCAACTCAAACCCGTTCATAGCGTCGTATGGGTATGATGGGTCAAGAAAAGATTTAATGTTGACACCTGTCACACATAGATATTCTGAATATCTCAGCTCATGAGAATACATATGATCTGACTGAAGGAAAAACTTAAAAAAAATGTTTAATCTTAATTTAACCTACAGTACTCGCGGCCAGCAGGTTGTACCTTACCCACACGTCGGTCTTCTCGGATGACTCCTTACCGGTCAGTTCGGACCAATATGTTTCACGGTCCTACGAAACAATGGACAGCTTTCATTGAAAATGGCAGCAAAATTCACACGCTCAATCGTCCAGCAATCACATCAGAAGACTATAACTTAAGTGTACTCGGACCTCACTTCTTCAGGCCCCAATCGTTTCTGGGGAGAGCGAGAAAGTCGTCAAACTGTATTGGTCAACAGGTTCGTCGCCTGCTCTTCCAAATGAACCGACCAAGTCATGTGCAAATGGAAAATTCTGCCTGCTGGCTAGAAGACTTCAACGGGAGACTTCTACGATTAAATAAGCGACGAACCTAGAAAATAAGACCGTGGGAGCTTTTCACGGTTTGTGGATTTGCAGGTCCATTGTCTTCAGGCTGGCTCAAAACGCACTCCCGGCATTTGGATTCCCGATTCTCCACTTATATGTGCGCATACATTTTCCGGTCATTTCTTTCGCCCGGAGGGGCAGTCCGAAATCCGGGGCTTCATAATGTGCCCCAAGATGTTTTTTTTCTATGGCAAATTGCAATTTTCATTACGTCACTCTCCTCAACCTGATGTTCTATTCCTCTTTCTTCTTCGCGATATGGCTTAAAGCTAAAAGCAACATCAACCTCAAAGCCGGATCTTTACGGTTCCGAAAATGGCGGTCGGTCGCGATTCATGATGATGGGGGACTTCTCAACGTTGTTCCCCACCAACTTACTAAGTAAGTCTGTCTCCAAGCTTGATGAATCTCATACACGGGGAGCTCCGTTTTTGATGGTGTTGCTGGATTCGTCGACAGAAACGTAGGAAAAAATACCGCTGACGAGACGTTTGCCTGTTGATGGTTTGTTTAAAGTTTTGGTACGCCACACCCGACTGATAATTGTGGGAAGAAGAGTTACGCACTGTTGGTTTTGCCAACAAAGGCTTGGCCCATACTTATTTGTGAGGGTGGATTGGCTGGAGGAATCATTCCCTGATATGTTCGGAATGAAGCGATTTTGTGTGGGTCTGGACAATATATGTTGTGAAATAGCTGAGCGAATCAACATAATGATGGTTGGTGACATAAAATCATTTGTCTTTATTATTGAAAGGGGAGTGGTTACATGGGTGGGTATATAAAAGACTTGAACTAATGTTAAACTTAAAAAAAAATTTAATTAAAAAAATTGAGTCCAATGCTAGTTTATTTAAAAAAAAAGTTATCTACCTTCATATCCGATACACTGAATATTTATGAAGTTGAATAAACTCATATCACCTATCGATATTCTTTTCCAACCCTTAACATTTTTAATACTTCATCTCAATCTGGTCTAAAATTTCTATTTACATTTTTGTTTTATAAATTTGACTAATTTATGTTATCTAATGAGTCATGAAAAGATAACTAACCAATACAGCAACAGAACACCGTCTGCTAAGTCTATTTCAAACATTAGCTATAAGCAATTCCACACAGGAAATCCATAACGTAAAACATTTACGATTGAATCGACTATTGAAAATAATAAATTTAATAGCATTATCTTGATCTTTGCGGTCCTACCAGTGTTGGCTATTGCTGGCAGACCCTGGCTTATTTTTGCTTGCTCCCTAACAGGAAAAAAAAGAGTTGTCGATAGAGCCAATGGCAAATTTATGACCGCTGGCCTCAGACAAGTGGGCGTCTGAACGTGGCAGCTCTCGAACAGAAGCTGATGGGGAAAACCGTCAAGAAAAGTGTCCATCGGACGGTTCCGATCTTTTGAGGCGCAGCAGCTAGCTAGCTAGCCGGTTGTTGAGGATGGGCACACGTTTCCATAGCAAATTGTCATCTTTTAGTATAGAACTTTTCAACCAACAGTGGTTCGGTAACATTTGCTGAACGATTGATGGAATCGCGATACGCAGCCGGCGAACTATTGACTGGATGACAGCTTCGAGATTGTATTGTAGAATGTCATATTTGGACACATAGTGGGTACAAAATGTGATCCTAGAAATATGAGGCGATAAAATGCCTATTTGGAAAACTGTCAATCGAATTGTGTGGGTTTCACAGCGTTTATGGTAAGCTAAATTACTCACTCATCAGCTGATTGTTGGAATCGATTGGGTGACCTCAAATGAATCATATATTTTGTATGAGTACTAGTTATCAATATCCGACACATCATATTGTTTTTAATACCTTCAAAAAATATTTGAATCACTAAGTATTTAAACAGCTTGCAGTTCGATTAAGCGAATTGTCATATCATAATGTAAGCTGATTATTCATTAAAAAAAATGGTAAAACAGAAATAACTTAACAGAGGAAACTCTAACAAATCTGATAAATCTGGACCCCAAAAAGAAAACATTATTTACATCTTTTTAAGAACGGTCAGATTTTTTAATTATCAAATAACGAAAACTTATTCTGATTCTATTTCAGTCGATTGAACATCTATGTGTCATTCGCGACTTTTTGCATGTATGTTTTTTTTTATAACCACAGGGGATACATTCCGGTTTACGGATTATATTCCAAGGAACGGTGATTCACCACGCCCCTTCAGTATGCTCTTCTGGGTCCAAGGGTACGATGGGAAGACTCATGATATACTCCATGTATATCGAGGCATTACGAGTTTATCGGCAGGATCCAAGCTTTTTGAAATTGTTGTATGTCAAGCCCTCTTACGCGCTTCCTCACATTATATTGCCGCTGAACAGCATGGGTTTATGCCTGGCAGATCGGTGAGTACCAATCTTTTAGAGTACACTTCGTTTTGTCTTAACCAAATGGAAAGAAAAAAACAGGTCGATGCTATATACACCGATATCAAAGCGGCATTCGATACGATTGATCACGGAATCTTACTCGCTAAGCTAGCTAAGCTCGGTATTCATGACAACATGATCTCTTGGTTGAAATCATTCCTCACTGAGCGGTGTATTAGAATTGAATTTGGTGATAGCATATCAATTCCATTTACTAACCGATCTGGCGTGCCGCAAGGGATCAATTTGGGACCTTTACTGTTTGTTCTGTTTTTCAACGACTTGATCCTTAGCTTGGAAATTGGAACCAAAATAGGATATGCTGATGATCTGAAACTATTCGTTCCAGTTGAATCCACTGTCGATTATGCACACCTTCAATCTTTACTAGATCACTTTGGTGAATGGTGTAGATTTAATAAGCTATCAGTCAGCGTCTCCAAGTGCTCCGTTATAACATTCCATAGAAAGAAAACGCCAATTTTATATGATTATAACATCGATAACCAGCGCCTTGACAGGGTATTTGAAGTTGATGACCTTGGAGTTATCCTCGATGCTCAGCTTACGTTCGATAGTCAACGAACTTCAGTTATAAGAAAGGCGAATCGTCAGCTTGGCTTCATCTCCAAAGTAGCACGAGAGTTCAGAGACCCATTGTGCTTGAAGTCACTCTACTGCGCACTTGTCCGGTCAGTTACAGAACATGCTGCAATTGTTTGGGTTCCCTATCAGTTATGTTGGATTTTGCGAATCGAGCGTGTACAAAAGCGTTTTCTTAGATTCGCTCTACGACATCTACCCTGGCGTAATCCTGAAAACCTTCCCGCATATTCCGACCGGTGCCAGCTTCTGGGATTAGAAACATTGGAACGCCGCCGAAAAACTCAACAGGCATCATTCATCGTAAAAATACTGAATGGAGAAATTCAATCGCCAAACCTGCTAGGAATGATCAACTTTAATGCTTCTTCGAGGACTTTACGTCATCACTCTTTGCTATCGAATCGAACCCACCTAACATCTTACGGACATAATGAACCAGTGAGTGCAATGATGCGTACGTTCCAGATTGCTGAGCATCTACATCAATTGGGGGAGCCATCTAGCCGATTCATCAACCGAGTACGCCAGTCTTCATTGTTTCGTGTTATCTAATTGTTTTGTATAGATCCTTAGTATAGATAATTCATTAAAACAAAATGTTCGATGAATAAAACTTAATAATAATGTATACCTCCTACACCCTAAACTTTACCTGAGGCCGCAGACCTAGCTCCCACCTCGAACTGTATAACACACTATGCTTCAATAGTAGGAGGTCTATTTGCGCTTGTGCGCTCCAAGGAAATACTCATAGACGAGACCACTTTCAGCAAAACCTCTCACCCCTAAGACTTGACCTCTGAGCTCTCCTCTAACGATTTGAGAACCGACATCTCCTCGCAATGACTCGAGATTCGCCCATAAACTTTTCCGCTTCGCAACTCGAGGCCTAATCTCTCCTCTTACGACTCGAGAACCGACCCCTCCTCGCATCGACTCGAGGTTTACGTACACATACCTCTCCTCTGCACGGCTCAAGGCCGAATCTCTCCTCTAGCGACTCGAGATCTGACTTCTCCTCGTAATGACTCGAGGTGACCACTTCAATCCCTTCTCTTGTTGATTAAAGGTTTGATCTCGTCCCTTGCGAATTGAGACACTACCTCTTGTCGTAAAGACTCAGAGTTGACCACACAAACTTCTCCTTTTGAAGATTTGAGGCCTGACCTCTCCTCTAACCACTAGAAGCCCGACCTCTGATCTTTGGCATTCCCAAAGATGCCGATCGAGAGCAGCTTATCCTGGACTCGCGCTCACAGCACATGCGCGAGACTTAACGCAACTACTCGTAGATTCATCCTACTCCGACTCGAATGGCTCATCCGGCGTCAAGGTAAAGGTCAAGTCTTATCCCCGCAGCTTCGGTCGTTGGGAATCGCACAATTCGGATACTCCCCGAAGGTGGGGCTTCCTACGCATCAACGCTGCGTACACACTTCCAACACCGACTCGAGGGCTCGAGGAAGGGAGTGCCAAGAGAACCTCTTAACCCGTGGGTAACCCCTGACAGTGGTTTACCTCCTTCCTACGAAGTCTGCTACGAGAAAGAGTCTTAAGAGAAAGTCTTATCCCCGCAGTTTCTCCCGTAGGAAGCGGCACTACTCGGATACTCTCCGGGGGTGGGGTATACTACACACGCTCGCGGCACACCTATGACCTTTACTACGCAGAAGATGATGCCTTATCTTTGTAGCTTCAATCAAGTGAACGGACGCACATTACTCAGATGTTTCCCAGCGATGGAGTCATCCTACACCTTACGCGGAATGCTGATGTCTCCAGCTCCTCTGCAGAGCAGTCATGATCCGGGTGAACCCATCGCTGACCGCATGCCAAGTGCTGGAGTTCGTAGACACCCTCTGAACCACGTTGTATGTTGTCGTGTCGGATCCACAGACGGCAGGTATGTTGGTATGTATCGCCGCAAACCTCGGACAGGCAAACAGCACGTGTTCGGGTGTTTCCTCTTCGACACCACAATCTTGGAAATATGGCGAAGCCACATGTCCAAACCGGTAGTGGTACTTCATGAAGCATTCATGACCAGTCAGGAATTGTGTCAAATAGAAGCTGAGCTGTCCCACAGCTGCTTCCAGTCCCGCATTGAGTCCTCGTTGGCGAGATCTCACACCTTGGGCGTGTCTTTATTGCCGTAACAATAGGCATCTTCCTCTAGTAAAAGTGAGATGGGCATGACGCTTGTCACTACGCAGGTGGTTTCGGACGAGATGGTCCAGTATCCACTGATAACCTGCAGGTTCATCAGTCGCTGAACGCCGATATGTCTCTGCAGGGTACATTGTCTTCCCAGAGCCTGCCTCCAGGCCGCCGCACCGTACCGCAGGATTGGCGTAGACTTGCTTGACAGTGTCCTCCTCTTACTACTGCGGATTACCGAGGAGTTCGACATCATCCGTGTGAGTGCCGCCGCTCTCTTACGTACGTAGTGAACGGACATGTATCGTGAAGTTGAGTCTGTCGTCGATCATCGCCCCTAGGTACTTAATTGCGCGTTTGGACACGATATCACACGGTCCATCTGCAATGGTACCTGTTTGAGGTGAGATCAGGTTGGTGATAAGCATCATTTCGGTTTTAAGGTGGGCTAGATGCGGGCATTTAGAGTGCATCCTGCTTTCCACTACCTGAATACCTACTGTGGCAAGTAGCTGTACCTCAGAGCCTCTTGCCATGAGGACTACATTGTCCGCAAATCCTACGAGTTCAGCTCCCGATGGGAGGCTCATTTGTAAGAGCTCGTCGTACGTGATGTTCCACAGGACCAGGTCAAGTATTGACACACCCGCCGAAACCCGAAACTCCGCCTACCGTAGTTGGAGATTGTGGAAATAACTTTCCACAAGCCTATACAGGTATTTCAGGACCCTCATTTGGATGCGATGAGTGACGACACAATCGCTGTCCAACTGAATCTGTTGAAGCCGTCCTTCACGTCCATAGAGACCATCGCGCTAAAGCGGAGCCCTCTTCTGTTTGTTAGCCTAGCTCTGTCTGCTATATCACTGACAGAGTGGATGAGCTGGAGTCGATTCTGAATCACCTTCTCCAGGACCTTACCCGCTATTTCCAGTAAACAGATCGGCCAGTACGCCGATGAGTCTCCTGGAGACTTACCAGGTTTTACAGAACTAATTTCTGCCACTTCCACGTATCAGGGAACACCCGTTCCGTCACATAACTTTGCAATGATGGCCGTAACATTTCAGGAAACTCCCTGATCGCGGCCTTCACTGCGACTTTCGGACTACCGTCCGGTCCGGGGGCCTTCCTTGATGGAGAGACTCCACTATGCTGGTGTCTCAGTCGTACGGGTCCGTGACAGTATGGTAGAGAGTATTTGGCATGCAGAGCAAACACGACGACCTCACCGAAAGTTCCAAGGCAGCAGGTCTCAAAGTCAATGTCGGAAAGACCAATTCGATGGAAATCAACACAGAAAATCGTTCCAATTTCGTGGTAGCTGGACAACAGGTTGAGAAAGTGGAGTGCTTCCACTATCTTGTCAGCCAGATTACGCCTAACAGTGGTTTCAAGAAAGACATCGTAACTCGGATCAGAAAAGCCCGATTTGCGTTTGCAAATCTCCGAAACATCGGTCGCTCACGCCAGGTCTCTCTACGAACAAAAATCCGAATCTTCAACTCAAGCGTCAAATTAGTATTGTTAAAACTTGGTGCACATGTGCGGTAATGACTCGAAAGCTGTCTGGGGAATATTATCCGCGCTTGGTATCCTGGCAAAAGGCACTAGAAATCGAGATTCGGGAACGTAAGTGAAGATGAATCGGGCACACGCCGCGAAGAGATGAAACTAGATGTATGTATGTATGTATGTATGTATGTATCCACCTTGGGTTTGCGGCAGCGCCGCGGTTATGGCCAAAAAATTAACCCACGCGTCCATTTTGGCTACCATGCAACACAGTTATAACCTCTCAATGAGACTTTTAAGGGAATAGAATCGCAAGCAGAGGCACTTACGGTATCCAGGGTATAAGTGGAGTAGTCTCGAGAAGCTATTACCATATTGTTGACTAACCAAAATAGCATGTAATCCTGCCCCCAAGGCTTCCGAAAAAAGAGTGCGTCCTTATTTTACAAAAAGTAATCAAATACTATCTCAACCATGCCAAATTCCCTTGACATAAATTGAGAAACGTCCATTATTCGAAACGGGTAACGAGCACATACCGCTACCTGCTCCTTTTGCAAAACGAAGATACCCTGATGCCCCGAACCAATTTAAATAAAATAAATATACAGTTACAATATAATATAATATAACAAACTATAATTAAATATAATGCAATGTATAAAATACTTCAGTATAATATAAATAATTAGATCATTTGATGCTTTGTAAAACAATGATGAAAATATAGCTCACACACTCCTGGTTAAAAATAATGAAAAATTGCAATATCAACTTAGATATGATACTTTTTAATCTGATTAATAATCGAAAAGTAACAAGCTGAAAATTAAAAATCCCAGCGAACAAGTTCTGAAATGAAGGGTAAATCAATTGCGGAAAATAAGTAGACTTAAGCTAAAGAATAAATAGTACGTAAATAATAAAAAAAAGTTGTACAGTTTGCCATCATAATATTTTTTATATTTATGATGCCTTTTATTTTAGAATAGGAGAATTGGATAGTATGAGAAAACCGAAAATAAATTCTGCAGAATTTTGTACTTTTTTGTAATTTAAAAACATATACTGAGGATAGAAAGTACACTAATATGACTAACCAATATTGAACATAGCTCTCCTTTCCAAAAGTGATGTTAAGCTAAAAAAGAAATATGATTGTAACATGATTGTAATATCATAAATATTACCAATGGTTCTATCCTGGAACTAAATTTAAAATCAGAGTTTAACTGAATTCCAGGAAAATTTTAATTTCAATGTTAAACATAATTTTTGAAACATGCTAATGTATGTATGTATGTATGTATGGTAGCCCCCTTGGGTGCACTGTTGCACCGCAGCTGTGGCTTCTTCATCTTCGAGAATGTTTTGAGGAAAAACATATGATTAACATAATATAAAACAATACAATTACAATATGAATAAGTATGAAATACATGTAATAAAACTAAAACGAATTATAATATATATTGTAAACATGTTCAAAAGATTTTATGATCCTTCTGGCTCTGAAAAACTAAATTAGGTAAACTATTATTTTCATCGGATGGATACAATCAATGTCAATGATTAAGATCAATTAAAGTTGAAATTATATAGTACGTATTTTGAAATTCATATGTCGAGATCCAATAAAATTATAGTTAAAATCAAGAAATTTCTGCGCTGGAGAACTCGATGATTTACATGGTGAGGCCTGAAATCTTAGATATACATTAAAATATATAGAGCTTTTGAATAGTATTGTTAAATAAAGATAAATAACTCTAAACACTATAAAAAAGATTAATTAGCATATTTAAATGGCCATTTTGTTGGCAAGATTTAGTATTCTCAATCATTTTGGATTTATTAAACATAAGACCACAGACATCAAAATAAATAAGGGACAAAAATACCTGCAATAATGTATATAATAATATACAGAATAAATTAGTATGTATATTGTAACTGAATAAGCAATATGAGAATAAAAATTAAATAATCTGGAACGTTTCCTGTTTTTGCGTATCATCCTAGCGCAGGGGTCATGCTAATCCAAAATTGTTCCAATTTTGGTGTCCAGCCAAAGAGAGGACTGAAGAAGTCAGTTATTATCGGCAAAAATAAAAATAATAGAGCATATAAAACAAGTATTTGAACACTGGTCGAAGGAACTGGGTGCTGATGCTGGACCTATTAATTAATAAAACAATGAAATACCAAAACAAATAAATAAAACTATAGTCAAAATAAAGAAAATAACTCGATTTTTTTCAATAAAACATTTGTAAAGAATCTTTACTAGACACGATTATGAGAACAAACTTACCAAAGTTATAATGGCTGACATCAAGCAATGGAAGATTATTAAACAAAAGAAAATTAATGAGAACACTATTAGTTTTGCCATTTAGAAAAAAAAATCAAACAACGTAAATAAGACCATCAATGGTTAATAAGTACAGAGGCGAATCTACCAAGCATTCTGTAATAAACAAAACTAAATTAAGATCCATCTCGAAGCTGGAAGGTATAAACATAATAGATTATTTATTAAATGTAAGTCGTTGTCGTACATTCCTCATTTAAAAAAGCTTAGTCTTACGTCAAACCAAGCATTTGCGATTTTTTAATATTTAATTGTAATAAACTGATATAGTTATGAATGAAATAAAAGCATTTGAGTCCATAAGTGATTGAAAATAAGAGCGCAATGAAATAATTGAAATATGTAGCGTTGAGCATTACGATTCACCTGACCCATATCTACCAATAATTTCAAAGACTACACTGTTTTTTCCAATTGAACCTTTCTAACAAGTGAATGAACAACGCTACCACTTCAATTGGAATTTCCTCACCAAATTAGAATCTTCTGCTTCCTCCAGTCTGAACACGTTCAGACTCGCTTGCATGCGTGGTGGTTGCGGTGGTTGACTTTGCGATGAACTCAAGCGCTCCCTCGCATTGCACATACACATAAAACTTGGGTTCATTCGGCGCCTCCCTACACTACCATCATTATCAAAATACACAAGCGAAAATTCACTTCGCGTCTCGCGCACTACGAAACTGGATTTCATTTCTCCGTGTTACCTTTTCTTTTACCGATCAAACCCATACAAGATTAGTTTTCTCATCAACTTTACACAACAGCTTTGGTTTACACACAAGCCCTCAATCGTACAACGCTACTTTGTGGGCAGACATTTTTTTTTTCCCATTCCGACATTGGACAACTAAACTATATGAATCTAAAAGCAACAACACATTCTCGGCGATACTTTTCGGAGCGACACTTATCTAGCTTATCTCTATCACCCAATATCTTCATTCAATCGGTACCCAATATTTTTAATTCACTCAAGATAAAAGCCATTTGCGAAACCATTGCCGTGGAGAACTTTTTCACAAAAATCCATGCACTTATTTCTCCCAAATCTGTTTCCCCATTTTCACATTTTTTTTTCACAATCAAACATATGCAAACACTTCAGAAACACTACGAGGCTGTTAAAAAATTATTAACCATGACGATACTCCGCGAAACGAAACAGCTAAATACACGACCGCTCCCGACGAACGCGTACGACAGAATGCCGCGAAGAGATGAAACTAGATTGGCAGAAAGGCGCTTGACTGGGATCCAGGTAGGCATCAAAGAAGTGGCAAGCCCAGAAGCTCGAGGTGGCGTAGTCTTTTTTTTTATTAGTTGATCACCCAGGTGGTAAATACTTTTTACGGATTGCAACCCAAGGCGCGGCGAGCCACCGCGTCCCCCCAGTTTGCTACTCTGGGTCCAAGGGTGCAATTGGACGACTCATGATACTATGTACCCCTACGCCATAAAGTCCACCTGGGCCCTCTGGCCATATTTCCCATCCGGTCCTGCAACAAAGGCTATACCCGTGATGGGAAGACCATACTCGCGCAAAGCGCTCCACGGCAATACTCGTTTTTAAACGTCCTCCACTCTTTGTCACGATTCACGACTCCCGGAACAACTATCCATTCGCCGCTACCCGTGACTTGAGTCCCACATTCGATCTCTTACCACAATTCGAGACGTCATGACCCGGCTCTCCTCGTGACTCAAGACCCTCTCACGCTCGTCCTTTTGACACTATTTGAGACGTGTCTACCCGTCTCTCCTCGTGTCTTGAGGGCCCTCTTTCAGTATGTCTCTTGACCCAATTCGACACGAGAGCAACTCGCCTCTCCTCGGGTCTGGAGATATCCACACATCCAACCATTTCTCCGTCTCGACTCTTCGAGACTCATCCTGAGGCCCATCCACTGGGCGCCACATGTTACGGCACAAGGCCCCTTTGTCCGTCGTGAGTCGATCGTATCCGCTAATCGGGGCCACGAACCTCCACAAAAGGCAGATCGATCAAAACCCGCTCGAACATTTGGTCGTCCTGCATATCGGGGTCACGACTACCCGATACACGTTACGACCCCTCCCTCTTGCAACTGAGCACTGGTACCAAGGTACCCAGTCGCACCACGTTTGTGCCACACTGGGCACACAGTTCATCGGCGGGCTGGCTGCACCAAGTGTGACGTGTACTTAGTTCTCTTGGCCGTACGCCTACAGGACAAGTCTGTAGACACGTTTCCACTCTGCACCACGGGGAGATGGAATTACTTCGCAGAGTTGGCGACGTAGTCTAGGCTCTGAAATGCGTACAGTTGACGAAACCTTGGCTGACAGCAAGTGAAGACGCTGGCTCCGGATCGCCAGCACCGGAGATCTTTTATCTCAGCCCTAAGCGTCGGTCAATTCACGCCAAACCCTTAGGTTGGTAGATATCTGGCATATTCCAGCCAAGCTGTCTGCGAAAGCTGTATGGAAGGTAGACAAGTAGCCAACAATTTTCACAACGTCGAGTTTCTTAGGTCGGGTAGACTAAAAGAGCGTGTGAACTCGGACGTGTGTGGGTATATGGAGGTGCTTACGTTTGGCGGATTCCGTTATTTCGTCACGCTCATTGACGACTACACCCACTTCATGACCGTCTATCTGCTCAAGCACAAGAGTGCTTCAAACAGTACGAGGCAATGGCTACAACACACTTCGGTCAGAAGCTGTGCATGCTGCGATGCGACGACGGGCGTGAATACGTTAGTAACGAATTTCAAAGGCATTGTTCTGAGAAAGGTGTTCAGATGATATTCAAGGCCCCATATACTCCGCAGCAGAACGGCGTCAGCGAACGAGCCAACCGAACCCTGATGGAGAAGACAAGGGCAATGATCCATGGCAGCAAGCAACCGAAGGCCATGTGGGGTGAAGCCTTTTTGTGCGCTGCGTACTTGACGAACCGCTCACCAACTCGAGGACTTGTGGTTAACAAGACTCCGTACGAAATGTGGTTCGATCGGAAGCCTAAGATAAACAATCTGCGTATTTGCGGGTGTCTAGATTACGCACAGATCTCGAAAGAAAAGCGGCAAAAGCTCGGTTCTGAATCGAAGCGCCTGGTATTCGTGGGCAGGCTTGCAATTTCTCTAACGAGAATCACCGACGTGCTCGGTTTTCGATTCTCGGTAGAGATTCTCTGAAACGCACCGCAGAGATTTTTAGCCGAACCTCTGTAGAGAATCTGTAAATCAACACGACAGAGCGAACACACACTACAGTGAAAAAATGTTTTCACCACAGAGAACGACAGCGACGGCAGCTGGCTTGGCTTGTTGCGTTTACCAACACATACGAAGCTGAACGACTCACCCGAAACATTCATCGTTTGTTGATGCTATTATTATGCACACCATAGTGTTTGTTTTTGTCTTTGCTTTTTCGTGGCTTAAACCATTCGATCCTGTGTTTTCACCGGGGTGCTCTACGGTGACAATTTATCGCACGCTAGAGCTATTGGAATTAGGTGTGTTTGGCTTTCGAAACCGGGGTGCGAATAAACTGTGGAGAGGAACAAAAAAACTCACCCGGGTGATTTGCAGCTATCGCACGGGGGTGATTTTTTCTCCGTTCTCCGTCTTTCTCGGCAGAGAATGGCATCTCTGTTCGTGGGTTATGCAAATAACGGATACAGGCTTTGGAATGGTGCGAGCCGATCCATCGAAATTCATCGTAACATGGTTTTTGATGAAATCAGCTTGATGGAACCTCAACAGAAACACGCAGATCCTCTCCCCTCATCCACCGACAAGCCAGCTGAGAACCCACTAAAACCTGGAACCACATTCGAGCGGTTAGCCGATGTGCATGCGCTCGATAACATACCAGCCGATGTGTCAACTCTAGAGCACACACCCAAGCAGCCTGTCGATCTTCCTGCTGATCCCGATCAGGCTGGTCAACAGTGTGATTGTGGAAGACCAAGAAGAAAGCGACTACGAGAGCAGTACGGAGTTTCCAGAAGTTGCCGATGGCCTTGGCAAACGAATTGTACATGATCGTTCATCAGATGGACGTCGAAATTGCATTTCTCAACGGAAATTTAGAAGAGGTTATCTTCATGCATCTGCCAAATGACGAAATCGGCAAATCGAAAGTCTTTCGGCTGCAGAAAAGCCTGTACGGCTTGAAACAAGCGGGTGGTGCTTGGAATCAGCGATTCGACGACGAGATACAAAAACTTGGTTTCGTTCCGTTGAAGAGTGACTGCTGCGTTTACCGATCCTTCAAGCGAGGACTCATCCTAATTCTTTACGTGGATGACATCCTAATTTCCGGAAAAGATGTATCCGAGGTTATCTGGATAAAAACCGAGCTCCGAGGCTATTCCAAATGAAGGATCTTAGGAATGAGCATCAAGCGAGACATCCAGAGGAGTACAATCGAGATTTCACAATCAGGGTACGTCG
This sequence comes from Uranotaenia lowii, assembly GCF_029784155.1. Taxonomy (NCBI): domain Eukaryota; kingdom Metazoa; phylum Arthropoda; class Insecta; order Diptera; family Culicidae; genus Uranotaenia; species Uranotaenia lowii. The sequence continues at coordinate 37,854,277 of NC_073692.1, forward strand.
AGAAGGTTCTGCAGCGATTTGTTATGGCCGATTGCAAACCAGTAGCCACTCCGTTTGACACCAACGTTCGCTGGACGAAGTTGAACGATAGTGAGGAAATCACCGAGCAGCCGTTCAAGGAGTTGATCGGTTGTTTACAGTATCTGGCGACATCATCGAGACCAAATATCTGTGCTGCGGTTAGCGCACTCAGCAAATACCAGACCAGCCCAGTGGATCCAGTACCTATCCGTGGGCAGGCCTGAAGCGTGTTCTGCGATTCCTTCAAGGTACGACCGATACGGCGTTGGTATTCCGCAGAAACGCGAACTCGGATCCACTAATTGGATATGCGGACGCAGATTTCGCTAACGATTCCGATAATCGAAGATCTTTATCGGGATATGCATACATGATCTTTGGGAATCTAATTTCGTGGTCAACGAAACGTCAGCAGACGGTCAGTCTCTCATCGACCAAAGCTGAGATTGGAGCGATGTGCCATGCGGTAAAGGAAGGTTTGTGGTTAGCAAACTTCTTGGGTGAATTGGGTGTGGTCAGCATACCTTTTACCTAGATGAAGGACGACGTTCCATGTATCCAGTACCTGGAGGAAGCGCGGACCCATCAACGGATGAAACACTTGAATGTCGACTGAGGATCAGCCAGCTGATGCGTTCACGAAGGCGTTACCGAGGGCAAGGCATGCGACGCTGTTCAGCATTCTCAATTTGCGAATTGAGGGGAGGTGTTGATACTTACGGTTTTTCGGATCCTCTAAATATTCGTCCTGGCCATTCGAAAGAATCCGTTGGAACGCTTCTCCGTTCCTCCATGGGGGAAAACCAAAACCACATTGGTTTGTTTTGGTTTCTCTTTCCCCTTTGGTCAGTCAATTCGCTTACTGAGAACAATAGCGTTCTGACAACCAATGATCATCGATGATGATGACAACAATACATCATACACGATCAACTAAGCCAACACAGCATCTGGTTCAGAGTAACCCAGCAGTGTTGGCAGTCTATTCTGGAAGGATATAACAGAATCCGATAGGAAATAAGAACTGATTATGAGTTTTAGAATCAGCTAGTTTTAAGCGACAAGATAATAATCGCTATAGAATTAAGTTATTGCATAAGGACTTGACGAAGGATATAAATGATGTTTAACTCAATTCCTACACAAACCGGCGTTGTTTACTCATTCTTCAACAGTAACTCATGGTGACTGTCAGGATAACGATAAGTTATTCCGTAGTCCTTATGGGTGGAATTTCCATTTAACCGAAAATTTACATTTGAGTACACAGCGATCCACTCTCAGTAAGGCTTACATGATACACGTGCTGATTATGTTATGGAAATTCTACGGATATTACCACTTTGCCTACTACGGCCCGTTATAACCTCTAGTGGCTTTAGTGGCCGCTTGTTAAATCTGGCCAAAACTTTACTGGTCCTTTGTGAGATCTAATGTACGGAAGGATTTCGCAGGCACTTGTCCTTGTACATCTCTGAGTCCATGATCTTGTTTGTCACAAAAACCGGAGTTTTTCGTCCGCAGCTGCGAATACCTTGCCAGATTAAACACTTTCTTGCAAACTTATCGGCAAAAACGAATTTGAACTTGTCGGGGACATCGCCCCGACAAATGGCTTAATTTTTTTTTTGCCAGGAATCTGCCCAAAATCCATCTTCACGTACGTTTTGTCATCCATGAGGATGCATCCGTCGTACTTCGTTAGAACCTTGTTATATAACATCCGGGTCCATCCTTTGGCTTCCACATTCTTCTTCAATGTCCGGTTTAGTTGCTTACTGGCCCGATAAGATCGTATTCCTTCGCGCAGACGAATCCTTCTGACGATGCACCGGTCGGCATTGAATTTCTTGGCGATGTCATAGTCCGACTGCCTTGGGATTACCTTGATCGTTCTCATCACCTTCAAAAGCAATTTCCGATCCTCAGGTCCACTATAACGCTTGGTATGAACCTGCTGATCGATAGTATGCATCTCACGGAAACGTTTGAGAACGCTGCACTCGGACGATTTGAAATTTTTTACAGATTTTGCGAATTTTGAACCCGACCACATTGGGTTTTTGACGTTGGTGTCCAAAATTAATTTTCGTCTCGCGGCTTCCATCACGTGTAACTTTTTTTTAAACGAAACGAACCGAAATGAAATTTTAAGCACTGATAGAGGAAACATTTCCGAACGAAGGACTGTCAAGATATTTCAGATCCGACAACTAGGAGCGCTATCAAATAACAAATTAAATAAACTTATCTATGTTAATAACACGCAAACTTCATAGGTTTGACAAAATACTCAAAAACCAGGAGTTATGCTGTAAATTTGTTAAATTTTTCATTGTTTAGCAAACACATCATTTTTTGTTATGATTTACTTTAAAAAACAACACTTCTGGAATAAATCTCCGGCAGTATAAGGTTAGGAGAAACATACCACGAATGTTGATGTTTCGGATTTATCATTTTTTGCTCGCCTTCCGTTAGCTGATCAGTGGTCATGTAGAGCCCCCATCGAAATCTGCTGCTTGTTGTTGTTTGTTCATTTGACTACTTCGCTAAATACTGGCTTTTCTTCAGACTAAATGCTGCTGGTCAGTTTAGTTGTGGTGCCCTTTTTTGTTGCTCTATGTCTCTCCGATATCCTTCCAAAGCTGAAGTTAAGACACGAAAACCCCCCTGAACCAAAAAAAAGAAACGCTGAAACCATGTGAGTTTGGTGGAACTATATGGAACACCTGCTGGACAGTTGAAAAACGGCCACCAGGTTTCAATTTGAGCCACATTATGGCTTGTTGGCTTTGCGTGAAACAGCCTGGCAGTTCATATTCATGTCGGTCCAGTCCTGGGCATTCGAATCATAAACAGCCGGGGTCTATCGATAAAAATTCGTTTTGTCCAGTCGGCCAGCTCCAAATTACTCCGCTGGGGGGAGAGAATGTGACTTGGAAATGTTGTTGAAACCTCGCCGCGTTTCTCCTTTTTTCCACCTGATGGCGCCCCCACCGAGCAATGCAATGTTGTTATCGAGCCATTCTTACAAATAACGAAAAAACTTCGAAGCCCCAAGACACTCCGAACGCAAACTGCGGACTCACCGGAGGAGATCAGGAATTTGACGGTGTGGTATTTTTCTGAACTGGCGCAACACGCGGTAGCAAAGGCGAATTTTTAATGATCGTGATAATTTGCTTGCTCTCGGATTTACACACATGAACATCTTTCTGGGGCTGGTTTGATATTAAAAAAAAAACAAAACAAAATATTTGAGCTTAGCTAAAGCAGCTTAAGAAATGCGCGTTGCTTTACTGACCGAGAGTGCGCACGATTAATGAATCTTGATTTATGGGTAGTAATGCTAGAGATGGTTGATTTTTTTTTCTAGGAATTACTTCTGCTAAGTAAAACTGCAAAATCTTTGATAAACCTCACATGGCATGAGAGTTTAAGGAAAAACAAAAATATCAAATTTAACATTGTTTTAAAGTGATTCCTCATTATTTTGTATGTACATATGTATGTTGGTAATCCACCATGGGTACACGGATTCACCGCAGTTTCTGCATAAGTTTGTGCTCACCTGCATTCTTAGATTATTAGGTTCGACAAATCTTCAATAAATCGCGCCACCATACCCGGACCCCATGGCTTCGTATGAACTGTTATATAGTGAATGTATTGGGTATGTTGAGGTAGATATATTTTTTGAAGAACGAATCAATCAGGTGGGCTAGTTTAGTTAGAGGTATTCCGGCATCCGTGTATGTACATGGACAACTGGCAACTGATTCAACATTCCTATCATATAGTCAGTTATAGAATGAAACAGAATTTACCTGTCAGCCACTTATGAGATTTGAATCCAAAAGTTTTTCTCGCCGATACCGTGAATCGAACCCAGTATGCCTGGCATACCGGAACCAGACTTTCGCCAGCTTATCAGCTAGGCGCTTTAAACGATTCCTCAATATTTTGTCTTCAAAATAGAAGCAAAATTTTGAACTCATCCCAGTAGTTTTCCGTTGAAAGTACAATGCGTTTCCATACATAATTATATGATGTCCCTTTATGTCTTATCACTATTTTGATACAACCCTTCTCCTTCCGGATTACGTTTAAACAGCTTCCTGCTGAGTGTTGTTGTTTACGGCTGTACTATCCCCAACATATCGCTGAGTTAGAAAATGGAAGAAGTAAGTATTGGAGCGCTTTTAAATTTGATTCTGAAGTATGAAGAGGAAAGCAGCTTCATGGACAAACAAATCTAGGTGGAAACCGGGTCCGGTGGAGAAAACTTTGAACCGAAAAGTCATGCGTGCTTACACCAGTAAGAAAACTGCCTCAGATCAGGATGTGGCCAAAAACGAGGATCCACTCTCAGCACTGCCCATCGTACCAAGGTAAGATTGAGACATATGAGAAGCAGGAGCAGCCGAAGCCGAATCAAAACCAAGTTGCTTCCAGAACGATCGGTTCGACGAGGAGTGAAGGAGGGTGATGGCCAAAGATAATGGCGCTCGGACGGCAGTAGTGCAAAGTGGCACCCGTCGAAATGTGAAAAATCACCGACAGCAAAAGAGACAGCGAGTCCGAATTTTCCAAGAGAAAAAGCGCCGCCTGGAGGAGAAGGAGCTCGAGGAGCTAGAGCATCCCGCAAACGCATCGCAAGCCGAAATGTGCTGAGATAAGGACGGAACGTCCTGACGGATAACCGTGAGGTGATCAAAAGGTGGAACCAGCATTTAGATGAACACCTGAACAACACATGCAGGAGACAACAAATCGGCTGGGATTGATGTCATCGCAGCTGAACTCATCAAAATGGGCCCGGACAAGTTGACCGATTGCCTACATCGGTTGATGGTTCGGATCTGGGACACAGAACAGCTATCGAAGGAATGGATGGAGGGGGTAATATGCCCCATCTTCATGAAAGGCTACAAATTGAACTGTGAGAACCATCGAGCGATCACTGTCCTAAATGCCGCTTACAAAGTGTTGTCCCGAATCCTACTCCGCCGCCTAACGCCACAAGCAAACAGATTCGTGGGAAGTCATCAATCCGGGCTCATGGAGGGACGGTCAACGACTGAGCAGATATTCACACTACGACATCCTCCAAAAATGCCGGGAACACCAAATCCCTACGCACCATCTATTCATCGACTTCAAAGCCGCATACGACACGATCGACCGTAATCTGTATCTCATTAGACCGTTTGACCTCTACGGGCACGAGACATAGGTATTGCTCGAGGAGGACTTGCGGAGTATTCGAGCGACGAATGTTTAATCTAAGGCGGCGTACAGGAGAACGGGGTATGAAGGCGAAGGATGAACCACGAGCTCGTGCGACTCTACGGCGAACCCAGTATTCAGAAGGTGGTGAAGGCTGGCCGGATACGCTGGGCAGGACATGCTGACTGTCCTTCGAAACAGGTGGGAGACGAGCAGAGGCTCAACAAACGAGGTGGTTAGACCAAGTGGAACGTGATCTGGCGAATGTGGGATGTCCGAATAATTGGTGAACGGTGGCCATAGACCAAGTGAATTTAAGGAATTCTGTTGGTCAGGTTATGTCGTGATTCGTGAGACGGAAAAAAATATCATCATCTCATCGACGACCAATCCTGTTCCAAGTTTGATAACAAAACGCTTCCGGGTGACCAGTATTACACTGTTCGGGATGACGAGTATGAGACATTAATTTTATCCGAAAAATTCGGTAAAATGGTAATGATTTGGCATATGGGTGTGGCATGCTTTCCGAGCCGTTCGTGACTTCTGACGCAATAACGTCACCTGCTGCCCATGATCCGCAAGCATTATCACCCAGTACTGTTTTTGCCGGATTTGGCATCGGTTCACTATTCAAAAGGCACGATGGCTTGGTGCAATCTCAACAAAGTCCAGATTATATGAACTCATAACTTAACCTTTTTTTTACAAAATGGAAATTTAACTTCAAACCATAAGAGCAAGTTCACTGGTGTTGAGAAATAGTGGTAGAAATTTTGACACTTGAAGCAAATATTGAAAATTCTACCATGTAAAAAATGTTTTCAAGATCTTTGGGCGTTGTATTATTTTACAGCACTGTTTCTATTTCAGCCGTACGTGATAGAAATATTGCTATTTTTGCATCACAGCATGCAAAAATAGTACACGTGTTTTAAAAGAACTTGAAAGCCACAGATCTTGAAAATGTTTTGGCATGGTAAAGTTTTTAAAATGGGCTACAAGTGTTAAAATTTCTACCACTTTTTCCCAACACGAGTGAATTTGCTCTAACAGCCGGGTGTTTGCTGCGGTGAGTGGGTTCGTCCCACTAAAACCACCTTGGGCTTCGTGTGTCAGATGTGCCCCTTGGTTTCACCCAATGATACTACATCAAGGGGTAGGCTGTGCTCGTGCACTTATACATCTCAACCTTTTTCTTTACCTCTTTCTCAATTCTGGTCTTTTTCCTTGGTCATCGTTCTTCTTTATACTCTTTCTCCTTTTTCCACCATCTCCTTCTCCTCTATCGCCAACTTCAGACTGGTATGGAAGACCCCGAGACGTGTGCTGGTTAGGTAACGCCTTCATAGAAACTCACGCCCGTCACAGCAACCACTCCCGCAGGATTTCTAACTACCAAGGCATGGCCGATTGAGAAACTACCAAGCTAGAATCCCGTCATGACCACCCCGAATGGTATCTCCGCTTCCTTTTGCTGCAGGAAAGATCTGAGTACGTGAGACCTTTTAACCCGTTCGTCGCCACGGCACCCATATTCGGATGACGGCTGTATTTCCTCTGGGGCCCCGTCACATCAAAAAGCGTGTGACGCTCTCTTACTTGAGTTTACCACTCAGCTTCGCCACACGTTTCAAATATGGGAGTTCTCCCTCTTTGCTTTCTCTCTCTGAAAGTTTCTTTGGGCCCGGCAAGTAAAACTACCAAAATAAGCGTGGCGACGAACGTGTTAAGTCGCACCACACGTATGAGTCCAGATTAGGGTTATACCGCGCCCTAAGATCGCGTTGCTTTTGAATTGAAGTGTCATACGAGGCTCAAACCTTCCATTAGCTCTCAAATTTGGTTGACTATAACTCAAAACTTTACCTGTAAGCAAGCTTGCGAATTTTGTTGTTTTTTGCTCGAGTCGATTTTTCCTTTGACTCATTCCTTATGCTGTCTGAGTTGGGTACAGAATCCGCTCAAGCTAACCCGGACAGAGCCGAGTCAAAAAAAAATCACCACTCTTGGCTCTTCTGCTCAAAATCAACGTAGAGTAAATATAAAATCCGCTCACAGGTAGGCTGATTTAAAATCCTTGAGTCGGAAGAGTCTCTTGGTTTTGACTCGCTTGAGTATTTCATTTTGACTTGCTTGACTATTTTTTTGACTCTTACTTACTTACTAACTTAATGATCCCGCGCCGATCCTCCTGTGCATAGGGCCGTAGTAAAAGACCTCCACTGTTGACGATCCGGAGCCAGCGTCTTCACCTGGTCCCAGTCAAGATTCTCGTCGACAGTTCGGATTTCAGCGGCTAGGCTTCGCCGCCACGAGTTTCTGGGTCTGCCTCTTCTTCGATGACCTTCTGGATTCCAATCTAGCGCCTCTCTGCAAATCTCGTTTTCATCTTTCCGCAGCGTGTGCCCAATCCATCTCCACTTACGTTCCCGAATCTCGATTTCTAGCGCCCTTTGATGACACCGGCGATGTTATTCCTCATTCGAGATCCAGTTGCCAGGCCACCAAGCGCGGATGATGTTCCGCAGGCAGCGATTCACAGAAACTTGCAGTTTTTGCGTCGTCACCGCATATGTGCACCAAGTTTCACACCCGTACAGCAATACGGATTTGACGTTTGAGTTGAAGATTCGGATCTTAGTTCGTAGAGAGATCTGGCGTGACCGCCAGATGTTTCGGAGACTCGCAAACGCAAATCGGGCTTTTCTGATCCGGGTCTCGATGTCCTTCTTGGTCCCACCATCAGGCGTAATCTGGCTACCAAGATACTGGAAGCACTCCACTGTCTCAACTTGTTGCCCAGCTACCATGAAACTGGAGGGATTTCCTGTGTTGATCTCCATCGACTTGGTCTTTCCGACATTGACTTTGAGACCTGCTGCCTTAGAACTTTCGGTGAGGTCGTCGAGTTTGCTCTGCATATCCGGTTGTGTTTGGACGAGCAAAACAATATCGTCAGCCAAGTCAAGGTCGTTCAGATGCTCCATTGTTGAAGGATTCCACGGCAATCCTCGGTTCGGTGAACAGTCGATCGATCCAGTCAGAATCTCATCCATTACGATTAGAAAAAGTAGCGGTGATAAAATATATCCTTGTCTCACTCCAGCAGTTACCGGGATTGGTTCGGACAAGACACCGTTGTGCAAGACCTTGCACGAAAATGCCTTGTATTGTGTTTCGATGAGATGGACTTGTTTCTCTGGGACCCCTCGTCGCTTTAGAGCCGCCCAGATGTTTTCATGGTTAAGTCGGTCGAATGCTTTTTCGAAATCAACGAACACCAGCAGAAGAGAGTCCTGGAATTCGTATGATTCGTAGGGTTGTGATGTGGTCCATACATGATCGTCCGGATCGGAATCCAGCTTGTTGCCGTCGGAGTGTAGCGTCGATTTTCTCCTGGATCCTGTTCAGGATCACTTTGCAGAGTACTTTGAGGGTTGTACAGATCTACGTTATGCCTCGCCAGTTACCGCACTCTGTTAGGTCTCCTTTCTTCGGGACCTTTACGAGGATACCCTGCATCCAGTCGGCCGGGAAAATTTTTTTGACTCGCTTGAGAATTTTTGTTTTGACTCTGATTCTTTTCGGCTAGTTTGATTTTAAAACTGTAATTCAAAACTAAGAATTCTCTTCCAAAAATTCTAAATTATTAATAACTTTCTTATAATTATTATAGCACACTTCTATCAGCGACGCAAGCAAACAGCGCGAATAGAACAAATTTGGTTCAAACCAGACACCCAACGCTTGTCCCGGTCTATACAGCCTGTATAATACAGGTAAAGGAATCAATCATCTCTACCAGTGCACTCCACACGAAAGACGAGCCGAGCCCGAATCCAAACTCCATACGCCTCAAGCGAGTAGAAAAAACGACTCAGGCCGGTCAAAATCAAACGACTCCAGCAAGCTAGAAAAACCTTGAGTCAAAACTAAAAAAAATCAAGCTAGCCGAAGAATCGGAGTCAAAACAAATATACTCAAGCGAGTCAAAAAAAATAACCAAGCGAGTCAAAATGAAATACTCAAGCGAGGCAAAACCAAGAGACTTTTTATTCTACTCATTATTTGAGCGATTTTTTTTGGAGCGAATATGCGGTGCTTGGTGAGTAAGGTTCAAAAAAGAATCTTGATTTTATTTTACTCTCGCTCAACTTTTGGTGGATTTTTTTTGAGTTCCGCCTCACACTCACGTTTGTATGAGCCGATTTTTACTCGTTGAGTTGATTTGTTGCATTGAGTTGCATAAGTGATTTATATGTACGTTGTAAGGGACTCCAGTCAATGTGTACAAAATTATTCTAAACGGGATTTGCTAAGTCACAAAAAATGCATTGAGATGATTCCTTCCTAGCTGGTAATCAGAAAACGTGAAGAATAAACATTCGTTAATGAACCATCCAAGGAACGAGTTATAATATTTATCATATTGTGAATAATTCACGGTTTTGCCAGCTATCGATTTGATAACGATTGATATTGAAGGACACGATGCAAAACTTTTTTTTTTCTTTTCTCTTGAATCGTTAATATCTCAAAAACGCGTGAATTTTAAATTTTGAAAAAAATAGGTCGGATAGTACTTTTCACAGGTAGCAAAATGTTGTCAAAGTTTTGAATGTTCCAATACTAGTAGATGAGCTATCTGCAAACGAAAGTGCTCATTTAAAAGAACTAAGCTTTATTTTCAATAAATCAGTGAAAATTTGACGAAATACATTGCCAAAAATTTATCAACAAGTAAAATGGTATTCAATTTATCTTATTCTGAAGCACCGTATTCACAAAAATAATTTTCTTCTTTCAAATATTCACATGATATTCACTTTTGCTATCGATTTTTATTTTAAAGCTCTTCTGGTGCATTCGACTGTAGTCCGTGACCGTGAGAAAAGTAAATAACATAAATAAAAAAAATTGATTAGAACAGTGAAAAAGTATAACTTAATTCCTATCACACCAAATGATGAATCGATAGTTTGTAAACGAGCGTGAAACGTAAAAATGTCATGAGTGACCATGATCATTTTCTTTTAAATGAAATCGATTGGTAGGCAATGCCATCAACAGGTGCCTCAAAACAAAAATAAAACGATTGATTTTATCAAAAAGAGGTACCTCAAACTTTGGTGGTAAATTTAGAACTAAAAATCTTGTTTTCCCATGAATATTTCTATATCAAGTTAAAATACTTCATGTACTTATTCTTTGATATAATGTTACATGGAAAAAGTAAATAAATTAATTTTGCTCAAGTAGACAATACACTGGGTAGCTTCACTGAAAATTTCATCGATTTTCATACATTCACTCAAAAGTAATTCACAAATAAGGTCATCGAAATAAATAAAAGCAGCTGGTTGCCAGTTTTGTAAAGCCTCTGAAAATTCACACTAATTTTTACCCAACCACCATTGCTTTGAAGCTTGTAATTTGAAAACAAATCATAACCTTGTATAAATGAGTCAACTGATTGAATGTTTAGTTCCCAATTTTTTTCTAGGGATTTGCATTTACTGAGCAAACAATGTTGTTTGTATTTATGAATAAAAAAAGGGATTCCATTTCATTGGAATGCTATACTTTTAAGTACCTTTTTCTGGGTTCCCAATTTTCAGGGACACAAAGCCACTAATTGGACCTTCATACCTTTATTCATTGCCGATCGAACGATTTTCGTTTCATTTTCGCTCCCGGGGCCCGATCAATACCCGGCTCCAGTTTGCCTAAAGGGATCGATCAACTGGGAGAGGATGAAAATTAATGAAAGAAAAAAAAACAAAAAGAGAAAAAGTTAATTATACCTACGTGTGTAATAATTGATTGACAATTTCCTGTGCGCCCGATGATGGATCTCTAATTTATTGATTCTCTGGCTCTGTCCGGTGCGGTTCATCTCTCTGTCTCTGCCTCTAGCAGTCCGGTAGTGATCTGGATCCATATTACACGTTCACGCCCGACCCTCGGCAGTCGTCTGAAAGCAGTGTTCGTGTTCCTGGAACCGGTTCCTCCGATGCCCCGATCCCAAGACACGAACTCCTTCGAACTGTTCCCCGTCATTATTTCCAATTACAGACCCCGTGTGTGTATATATCGTGGAGAACTTTACTAGGAAGCCCCACAGCATCCCCGGACCAGGCCTTTCGTCTCTGTCTCTCAGAGTTCAGAGATCTTGTTCCAACGACTGCGACTGCTCGCGAAAGAACGATGATTGATTCGGGCAGTGATTCATTTGAATGAGCTCGATATGTGTCTACCTTTTTACTTACACTTTGTGTCTTCGGTTCGAATTCGATGTTTCTGCATATCCACCATTCCATATGCCGTGGAGCTGATTAGTTCATAACGAGGCTACAACACGTTTGTGATCTAGTTTTAAGTGACCGGTAATGTACGACAAGTTGTTTGCCGGCAGAATGGCGACAACGCCAAGATAACGCATAATTCCCGTTTCGAACATTCGTTGGTGTAATGGGGTTTATTTTTCCATATGAAAAAGAACGTTGTGAGGCGAACATGTTTTCCACATTTGTTGAACAGAGTGCGTTACAATCACATGAAAGCTATTTGAATAAAAATAAATTCTCCCAGATTCTGTTTATTTCTGCCACTCCTCCAACTATATTGACTCCAGTTCTTAAAAATGTTAGAGAATCATAGTTTAAAACCAGAAAAATTTTCTTTAAAAAAACTTCCAAACCAACCTAATTCAAAAACCTATCATGTTTAAAAAAAATTGTGAAAAATTATTAAATATGAGAATTGAAAATTAGCAAATTTAAATTTCACGCTGGTTCCATGAATCCTTCATTTTCTTAGAACTAAAGTCGTTTTTGTGAACTTTTCATCAAAAATAAATAATGGAAAAGGTTTTTTTGCCACAAAAAAAAAAGGAAGAAAAACATCATTAAAAGCCATAAGTAAGTGCATTTTTGAGAAAGAATGGCATGGGTCATCTTGCCCCGCTGGTGCGTCTTTTACAGTTTTCCCTAATAATCAATTAACAAGTTAATCTGCGTGTTTGGGTACAACGAAATGGAAGCATTACTTTAGAAAGCCTTTCAAAATGTAACGATACAGACGTTCATTTTTGGTTGAAGTGTTCCTGTTTATATATTTATGGTGAAAAAAAAAGTCCCCTTTTCAAAACTACTGACAAATTTACTGGATTGCATTCTTCATTTACGAGTTATAAAAGATTGTTCTTAATTTGGGCGCCTTACCCATAGTTACCCTACATTAGACCGCTTTATGCTTTGTATGGAAATTTCAAATTTATAAATTTTTACACCTCCTATACCTTTTATGATTGTTTTTGCTGCACGAAACAGAAAAAAAAATCTGGAAGTGATTTTTTCGGTTTTGAATTAACAATTTAGTGACCAGTTCTCAAGTGGTTTTTGAGAAACCGTTCGATACAGAAGCTTATTCATCTTTTTTTGGACAGGATCGTGAGGAATCCAGTCCCAATAGGAGACTCCAAAGGACCAAACAGTAAACTAAAAGTAGAAAAGTAGTAATAAAGTAAAGTAGTAGTAGTCAATTTTATGTCTTATTCGTCAGAAATGATTTCATGTCAAAATTGTGGCAAAGCTACCCACCGTTAAAATAAACAAAATACGGTGGTCAAATCGTGTGCAGAATATTTGAACCACTAGTGGGGAAATATTTTGAAAAATTTCGTTTTGAACAGCACAACGAACACTTTTGTGGCCACATGGCTACAAAAGTGATTGATGTTTGGTATTTGAGGTGGCTGACGATCTGTGAGAGCTGCAAACTGTAGCATCCAAGAATTTTAACGCGATACATGCATTACTTGATCCACGGCGTTTTAGCTATCAATCTTTTTCCAGCCAAGAAGGGATGGCAGAAGATAATCTTAAACCCTCATCATTTTACATGACTATACACAAACCAGTGTAACGATTGACACAATTGGTGGTTAAATATACAAAAAAGATTGTTCCAAATGCGACCTTTTTCCCTCCTAAGAACTTCCATAGGTTCAACAAAGTTAACTTACCAATTTGCGAAGAACGTGGTGAATCGATGAAAAGTCAAATATGTATGTAACTTCATAAAATAGAAAACGTAATCAAAACTAGCCAATTGTTTGAATTATAGAGTTGGTTGATTTAAAAATTTCGCGGTTATGTCTTAAGTTTGGAAAAATTTTCAATCACGAGTTAACATGTGAATTCTTGATTCGAAGGAAAAAAAAATTCGCTTTGGACGCATTAAGAGAAAATTTTTACAACACAATTTGTATTTCTTTTTGTTTGATTTGCCAAATTAATTGAATAAATACGAGGAAAATCCAAGTTTTTTTTTTCAATAAAATCTAGGCACCCGGGCCGGGCCGGACTATTTCCAATTTTTTTTATTAAATATGAGGGCAAACCTGAATAAAGCGGGCCATCTGGCAACCTTATTTTTCGGTCAAAGATGTAGATCAAACTTCGATTGTTTTTGAAGTACCCCACGTTCCGACCAATTTTGTTGGTCCTTTTCAAGAGAACAAGCTGTTTTTTTTTTGTTTTTGTTCAACGGTCCAAAGGCCTCGCATAGATTTTTATTTAGGTTTCCAAGAAGAATATGTTTTCAGGACACATAAATTCAAAATTGAATGACAAAGACAAACTAATGAAAAAAATTAAAAAAATTAAAATAGTTGGACAAGGAAATTCTGTTGATTTATTTGATAATCAACTCATACTATGAAGATGAAAAAATAAGGTTTTGATCATTTTAGCAGAACATATTTCAGCAGTTACATCACCAGAACCGGTATAAAATTGGCTTTCTTTTGCATATAGTTTTATTGCCTAAACCTTACGCTACCGTACTCAAAATCCAGAGAAAAGCTGAATTTAGGTGTAGGGATTGTCCCAGAAAATCCTGATTCATAAAAAGTTCGAAAAACAGCTACCTTTGAAAAGCTGTCATAAATCTATTTCGTATTTTAAAAATCTAAAGATGCCAAAATGTGCCTAATTATGTCAACGTTCCAATTTATTTTTTTTTTATTTTTCTATTGTAACAGGAACAGCTGCGGGGGTTTATTGATTGAAAAGTACGTGTTCTACACAACTTTTTTACATTTTTTATGGCCACGATCTTAGAAAATGTTTTCCACACGTGAAACATATAGCTTCTAACTGCAGCTTTCTTAGGCACTAAGTAAAATTTATTTCCAAGCACTTGATTTAACTGCTTAACAGCCTTTTTCCTGGAGCATTTTTTTGCATAAAAAATTTCTTGGACTTTAAATAACTTTGAAATAACTGATGGTAGTTGAAAATTGTCTGAGAAACATATTTGAGTCGAGTTATAAGCTTTTCAAAACTGTAAACTATAAACTTTGTAGAAATCGGTTGAAAAACAAGAGACAAACAAAACAGTGTAAACCGTCATTTGGCCGCTCGCGGTATGAATAGATATACCACATGCGTTATTCGAAAACCGCAACATTTAAAAAAAAACTAAAAACGCAAAAATACTTGCATTTTAAAAATAAAAATAGTCCTGTCGTTAATTTTGCGAAAAATAAATTATTGAAGGCGTTTTCAACATTTAAAGTTCAAAAACCGTCATTTGAGCGCCTCCGGTACGTTAAAAAATAATTGTATCTCCTTGGAACAGTATTTTAGGTACTTTTGTTCAAATGATTGAATACGAAGATTTTGGCGTTTTAAACTCAAATCTTTAGCAAGATTTTGTTAATTACCTCTGGTTTTGGCGATGAGGCGTTTTGTAGACTTGAATACAATCAATCATTGACATCTGATGAACAAACAATCCTACAAGAAAAACAAGAACTGATTATAAAAATCAATTTTTATTGATTTATTATTCTCCATTCAATTAAGGAATGAATTTCCTTGATATTCTGATTTCAGAGATTCATCGATCTTAATGCTTAACTCTATTCTATAACTAAGAAAAGATATCATTAGAAGTACTTCTAAAATGACTGAAGATAGTCTTTGATTAATAAAATAAAAGATTTTATTTCATTTAACAAATTTTTTTAACTGTTGCTTTGAAAATATCTAAAATTCATTTTTGATTAAAATTGTTCTCAGAATTCGTCAAAATTCCCGTATCAAAACTGCTTTAACTTTTTCCACAATTTCTTTTTCCATACTTTCATAATTGGATTCAGGGCTATAAAATTAACCAAAATAAGCTCTTTAGTTTTTTGCACCTCGGAAAAATGTGATTTATCAAAACCGAATGTTGTGTTGAACATTTCGAGAAACAAGGAACAAAAAATAAAATTGAAGCTAAAATTAGTTTATATTAGCATAAAATAAGCATTACATTTGCAATGTCTTAAACTTTTTTTTTTAAAAATATGGTAAGTCAGGGGTGAGCAACCCTTTGAACCAACGGGCCACTTTGAATTTGAAATGTTGTCGGAGGACCACACTTAAAATAAGTTTTTTTTAAATAATTAGGAGAGCTTCACATCATTATCTATAACTACTAACTTTTGATGAAAACAAATCTAAAATAAAAAAGATAAAACGAATTCACGTGTTTATAAACAGAAATTCGACACGACTTTTTAAATACCCGATATTGAAAACGTACATCACATAATCTTTGTCAATTTTGAATTCTATCAATTTTTTAAGTAATTGAACTTCTTGGCGAACATTCGTTCTTACCACTGTCTTGCTTAAAACGATGGTACTTTGCGTCATCACTTTCATTTGAAAATCTTCTGAAGCTTACCACAGTGATAAATAAAATGTGAAAAACATATATTTTAATAAATCACCGTCTTCTTAGCGTTGGGCGTTGAATCGTTGATTGACTTTCTTTGTTTTTTTCCACAAAAAATACTTGTCCTCGAAGCCTAGATTTTTTATCCTACAAACGGGAAAAACCCCGTTTTTTAAATCAAAGTTCTGTATTGGACCATTGCTTTGAGATTATGAGCAAGGTTGTCGAAATTACAGAAAAATTTCTATTTCATATATTTTTAATCAACTATCTTCAAAATTAAATTCTTGATTCTACATTTTTTTTCGAATTTTTTTTTTAATTTTCAATTATATGTAGATATCATAAGCATAGGATTTTTAAAGCTATACTATGAGTTTGGTAATGAGTAATGCAAATTATAAGTGAAATAATTTGTTGTAAATATTTGTTACAAATTTTCTATCAACATTTCTGAAAAAAAGCATTACAGAAAATCACCGAAGGATCCCCGAAGAATCACCGAATTCCAAAAGTCTATTGTTTTTAAAAAGTACTTTTTTTGGCAACTTTGATGCCAGCTGATTCATATTGATAAAAAAAAACTTAAAATCGATTACCCAGGCTTTATTATAAAACTTTCGTTATTGACGAATATACAGAAATAAAAATCATTTCACAAGGTTAAATTTGTTTGCCAGTATTTGAATGCTAACAGAACTATCTTTTTTGCCGAATTGGATAGAATAACTTTTAAAATAAATATCTGCTGAGGGTTGTGCTCCATTTCGCCGAAAAAATTTGCCCAGAATTAAAAATGTCCAGAATTTCAGATAACCACTTTTCCAGATTTTTTTTCCTCAGAATGAAAAATTTCTCAGAAAATTTTTCACCAGAATGAATGATTTCCCAGAAAAATTTTCACCAGAAAGAACCATTTTCCAGAAATTCAAACGTATTATTCCCAATCAGAATTGAAAAAAAAACCACAAAAATGTGGATCGTACAATATTATTTTAAAATCAGCAAATACTTCGAAAGTCCGGACTTCTGACAAATAAAAGTGAAGTTTAAGATAGTCGAAAGTCTGTGTTTTATTGCCAGTTTACCAGCGACGTTTTTAATAAATTTTCTTTAAATTCGCAATATGTTTTTCAAGTTTGAATTTCTTTACAAAATATAATACTGGTTAAAAAAATTACTTTCAAAATGATTTTCAAAAAATTTTAAAACTAAACTAAACAACGTTAAACTAGAATGGAAAACAAAACTACAGGAAAAAAACAGGTTTTGTGGAATTCTACATAATGTTCCATTTTGGGGAAAAAATATG
This sequence comes from Uranotaenia lowii, assembly GCF_029784155.1. Taxonomy (NCBI): domain Eukaryota; kingdom Metazoa; phylum Arthropoda; class Insecta; order Diptera; family Culicidae; genus Uranotaenia; species Uranotaenia lowii. The sequence goes on from NC_073692.1 coordinate 37,871,579, forward strand.
GGTCCATCCTGGGTAAAAATTCCTGGTAAATGGTGCATTTTGGAGAAAAAAATCTGGGAAATGGTGCATTCTGGGTAAATGTTGTCGCGTTTTGCTCATCCCTGTGGTAAGTGATAAGTTAAAAAGTCATAAATATTGGGTTTTGGTTTTTTTCAGTTCAGTTGATGTATTATATAAATAATCAATTAATGTTTCCTGAATTTAAAATATTCGGTTTAAAATTTCGAACTTTTTAGATGCACTTTGAAAGGAAAACTCGTGATAAAGAAAAGTAGGGTTTTGAGTTTCATGATTTGAGATTCATAACAAACTAGCTGACCCGGCAAACTTTGTTAAGCCTGAATTTTTGAGTATTTTTTTTATATTTTAGCTCTATTCCTTAGACAGACTTCCTTTTAAGTGTATAGAAGCTAGTGGATACCTTTGTATCAGAAAAAAAAATCCAGAATTATGGTTCGTTATTCGAATTTCATTATCTTAAGTTCATTCAAAAAACCGCTAATGGAATGGAAAATATCATACATAAATTTATATTCAAAACCGTCAGTTCGTGACATAAAAACGCTGATACGATTTGCTCTAACTTTTGTTTAGCGAACTTATTTTCTTGTTGAGGTAGCGTATAATAAAGTTCTGCTAATGATCAGTTCCGGTAACTTAAGAACGCTTAATCTATCAAGTTTCAATTTAGTTTAGTCATCATTCCTATTCAAAAACTCCTATCTGATAAAGTATTTTAAAAATGTTGAAGATTGATATCAACAGAAAATGGATCTTTTTTGCTGGAGTCGTCATAAATAGAGTTGTATTTTCGATTTGTGTTAACCTCTGTATTTAAATACATTACAGTTTTCTTTAAACATGGTCGTCAGAATAGAAAAGTTTAAAAATGGACCCGGAACATTTGAAGAATAATGAAAATAAAATTAAATTTTTAATTTTTTTTTTATTATTTCAAATGTCTTCTTTTTCGAACTTTGCACTAAATACACTAATTGAATCTTATTGTGAGTTTACAGAGCTGAGTTTGACAAATATTTAACAATTCAGAAAAATTTACAATTCATTTCATTTTACAGCAACACTTTTCTAATCAATATAATGTTTGAAAATGTCTTCGAAATTTGTGTCATCATTATCTTTTTTTCAATTTTCAGTTAGGGATTGGCAAATTGCACTAAAAATTAAAGAATTTAGAAAAAAAAGAATTTAAACTTTCTTGTATTTAGATTATTTTTCTAATAACAGGCAAACCCTGAATGAAAGCAAATCTATTTTGAGTATTTGGAATAAAAATTCAAAATATTCACAAATTTCTTAAATTTATAGTTTATGATCGTAAGATAAGAAACTGTAATCCAGACAGTTAAATTTAATTCTGAATTTTATTGTTAATTTGTATCAATATCCCAAATTCGGCCTTATGAATCTGGATTTTCAGTTGTATTAAAACGTTAATTTATAAGCTGGATTTTCGTTGATCTTGATTTTATTTTTTTTTGGTCGAATTAAAGTGTTTATATTCTTTAATTTACTTATGCTTGACAGATTGTTTTTTTATGATCTTATATCTGGTACGAAATTTTTTTTGTAATTTTTGTGTTTTGGTTCAGATTTTTCTCTATACTTAAATGTTCGAAATTTTAAGTGGCATACTTTTTACTTAAAATTTAATTTTTATATTCTTTCAAGTGTTTAGTACTTGATGATATTATTGATAACGATCCTTTTTTCTGACTTTTGAAACTGAGAGTTGGATCTAATATCAAAATAAAGTCCTATATAGCTAAAATTTTCAAAAGTTCCGATTAACAACTGAGCATGAAAGGTAGTGTGGATTATCCAATGTTTCCTGATCCTCCAATCCGTTTTTATGATAATGATTCAATTTACTTGGAATCACAAAATTAATAACCTTCAACTCTCAAACTAACTGGATAAAATCAACAAAAAATAAATTAAGGTGATCTTTTACCAGTTATATGACTTTCTATTGGTGTTACCCAAACTCATAAAAAATGATTTGATAATGAAAAGTTTCAATTCAATCTCATTAAGTTGTTTTGAGTCTATTGGAAATTTTACAGCCATATTGCTCGAGTTGCTAAAAGAATATGACATTCAAAAAAAATAAACGGTGAACGAACAAACATCTAAAAAAATCTTAGAATTGCCTTGATTCTGATGCAAAAAATTACAAATTTTGTCAATATTCTTCGTACAGGCTTTCTATGCTTCGTAGTTGCGGAACCCCATAGGGAAAATCACATCCAAGTATCCATTTTACTGGTGCCACGTGAAAAGTACTGAAAAGTACAGTTGCAACGAAAATGGGCGCCAAAACTTCCTATAGAGAGATGGATGCACATCAGTAAGCCTTGATTGCTTTTGGCGCCTTCCTACTCTAGGTGATTCGAATGAAAAAAAATGGAAATTGGGTGCCATGACTTTTAATTGATACGAATAAAAACTAAAAATTAATTTTCAAATTTCACAAAAACATTTTCGAAATTATCTCTCCGTTGTGTTATTCTTCACGTGAAGACGAACACAACAAAAAAAATCGCATGCAAATCAGATGATCCAGTGAAGAGTTTTGCGTGTTCGCACATTTCTGTATGGGCTGTCTCTCTCCCTGTTTTATATATATATATATAGATGGTTTATGGAAATGCAAATCGAAATTTACAATTAAAAATAAGTTTCAACTTGTAAATGTCATATACTGCCGCTCATAGCAAGTCCGTCCCATTTGCGTTTTTGTTGAATTGAGAAAAACAGCAATGAAAAATCGTAAAATGTTCCGTTGAGATTTCGCCACTTGTATGCCTTTTTAATCAAAGTAATCACCAGAATCTGTCACTGCAACGGAAACTAAAGTTTTTCGCTTTATAAGGTTTGTTTTTTCGTTTTAATTATGTTAAAAATCATTTGCTGGGCCCTTATGGCAGTGGGACCGACATGCGATGATTTAAGCCATATGGGACCGACTTGCGATGATTTGTGCAATGGGACAAAATGACTTGGGGTTTTTTTCAATGTTTATCAGAACAAAGTGCTGAAAACAAAATTTTCTATTGAAACTACAGATAAAATTAAAGTGATTCCAGCGATAAACTGAAAAATGACAAAAACGCAAATGGGACGGACTTACTATGAGCGGCAGTATAGTCGTAGAATGAATCGTCCAAGGATTTGACTTAAGAGTGATATGAGATTGATCCTTCGGAGGTGAGCAAATTTTCTAATATATTTGTAAACAATTATTTTTTAATATCATTTGGGATCCAGTCATTTCCCGTTAGTACGGTTTATTCATTTCATAAACCCTTAAATGATGGGATAGCTATTTGTGCAATATTAAAGTTATTATACAAATGTATATGCCCATCTTTGGGCAAAATTTAAAAAAATACTTTATTCAATGCTATAAGTTATGTATTGTGGAAGATACGAAATGCTCTAAAGATGCGTCTTCCTAAGAAGGGCTTTGTTCCCTTTTATATTATCTGAGACAACTCAAAAAGCACCATATTTCACTTTTTCAATAGAAAGACAGGGCACGTCCCAAAAAATATCATTAAGGAACAATTCTTTCCATTAATTGCACATATTTTCAATACGTGAGCATCGATCATCCATCAAGCATCACCTTCGTCTGGAATGCAGCTGCCTTATTGAAGAACCCTTTCACGAATCAATACGGACCAAATTAGATACGGATCCGGAATGGAATCCTTTCAAATGGTTTTCTCGAGGAACTTCTCATTACGCGACAAGAGAAGAAATCGGTAAAAAAAAAACCGCGCAGCAATCTTCACCCAGACCATCGTCGGAATTGATGATATTTTTCAGAAGATTCCGACACCTACCGGGAGCAAACTCGAGAGCGAGGGCACACAATAGGGGATGCTAATGATCATCAGCCGCAGAGCATCAGCCGCGAAAAACCACAACAAACAACAACGGAACGATGACGAGGAAGCCGATCAGAATATGGTCCTTTCAAACAGCAGCAGAAGAGGCAGAAATTGAACAAAACTGGACCAACCACCAGACCGACAACAGTTGCGGCCTTAGTCGCAGATCCCAAGGGTTGGGCTTCCAGACCATCCCGGTAATGAGCTTCTTCTCATACACAACACAATACTTGACCGAGAATTGATTCAACCCTTCTCAATGGTGTCCCGCCTTTTGATGGGTCCCGGACAATACCGGGTGATCCCGCAGCAAGTAGCAGAAAATTTTCAATATTTCATCCATCCATTTCGATTCGTTTCGATTCGTTCCGTTTGTCGGTCCCGTCGAAAATGTTACAGCGTCTGAGTTTTCAAACTTCTGACACTTCTAAATCAGGAAACATTAGTTGATGGATCAACGAAGCATCACTTTGGATTTTCAGCAATAAATCTAAAATACAATTCAACATTTACCTAGTTTTATTATATTTTTATTTTGAGTTATTTTAAAGATGTAAAGAAGTTTTTTGTAAATCTAAAGAAAAAATAACCGTTTGAGGTCGCAATTTTCTCTTCATTACATCGTTTGTTGAAATTTCAGAGAGTTTCATGTCTTGATTTTCCACCTACCTACCTACCTAAGGGTCCAGCGCCGATTGACCGGCGCATAGGGCTGAGATAAAAGATCTCCACTGCTGGCGATCCGGAGCCAGCGTCTTCACTTGCTGCCAGCCAAGGTTCTCGTCAACTGTGCGGATTTCAGCGGCTAGACTTCGCCGCCACGAGCTTTTGGGCCTGCCTCTTCTTCGATGCCCATCTGGATTCCAGTCAAGCGCCTCTCTGCAAATCTCGTTTTCATCTCTTCGCAGCGTGTGCCCAATCCATCTCCACTTACGTTCCCGAATCTCGATTTCTAGCGTCTTTTGATGACACCGGCGATGAAGTTCAACGTTTGAGATCCAGTTGCCAGGCCACCAAGCGCGGATGATGTTCCGCAGGCAGCGATTCACAAAAACTTGCAGTTTTCGCGTCGTCACCGCATATGTGCACCAAGTTTCACACCCGTACAGCAATACGGATTTGACATTTGAGTTGAAGATTCGGATCTTAGTTCGTAGAGAGATCTGGCGTGACCGCCAGATGTTTCGGAGACTCGCAAACGCAAATCGGGCTTTTCTGATCCGGGTTTCGATGTCCTTCTTGGTACCACCATCAGGCGTAATCTGATTTTCCACCGTTTCGATATTTTTCGGAGATTCTGCCTAAATAATATGGTATTATATTTGTTGAATTCAATGATTTAGCCACAGGGATTTGGTTCGGAAATGAGATACCATTTATTCATTTCTGTTCGTCAAGTCCTTACAAGCTAACTTAGACCTATCGCGATAACAATCTTGTCGCTTAACCTAGATGATTCCCAACTCTGAACCATTCCTTAAATCCTATCGTAATCTGGGCTAACCACCCAGAATAAACTGCCAACACTGCAGGGTAACTCATAACCTCTAGCTGTGTTGACTGAGTTTTGCGTGCATGATGACAACATTTGTATTGTTGTCATCATCATTGACCATCATTAACCGCTGTTGTTCTCAATATGCGAATTTACGAAAGAGGACGAAACCAAAACAATCGGTTTTGGTTTTGTTCCAACGAGGTCGCGAGGAAACGAGTCCGGAAAATCGCGAGTATCAACACCTCCTCTCAATTCGCAAATTGAGAGTGCTGAACAGCTTTGCATGCCTCGCCCTCGGTAACGCCTTCGTGAACGCATCAGCTGGCTGATCGTCAGTTGGGATATGTCGCAAAGATAGCTGACCGCTTGTTATGATCTCTCTGATGAACGCGTACTTGACATCCAAGTGTTTCATCTGCTGATGGGTTTTCGCCTCCTGCAGGTACTGGATGCATGGGATGTTGTCCTCCATCAATGTGAATGGAGTGCTAACCACACCCAATTCATCCAAGAAGTTTGTTAGCCACAAACCTTCCTTCACCGCCTGGCACAGCGCTCCAATCTCAGCTTCGGTCGATGAGAGACTGACCGTCTGCTGACGTTTCGTTGACCACGAAATCAAATTCCCGAAGATCATGTACGCACAGCTCGATACAGATCTTCGATCATCGGAATCGTTAGCGAAATCTGCATCTGAATATCCGATGAGTATTTCCGGTTTCGCGTTTCTGCGGTATACCAACGCCGTATCGGTCGTACCTCGAAGGTATTGCAGAATACGCTTCAGGCCTTGCCAGTGCCTATCCGCCGTGGTGGCCTGGTATTTGCTCAGTGCGCTAATCTCTGCACAGATATCTGACCTTGAAGATGTCGCCAGATAATGGAGACAACCGATCAATTCCTTGAACAGCTGCTCGGTAATGATCTCACCATCGTCCAGCTTCGTCCACCGAACGTTGGTGTCAAGCAGGGTGCCTACGAATTTACAATCGGCCATACCAAATCGCTGCAAAACCTTCTCGACGAATCCTGATTGCGAAATCTCGATGATGCTCTTGCTGAAATCTCGCTTGATGGTCATTCCCAAGAAAGTCTTGACCTCCAACAGAACCTTCATTTAGAATAACCTTCCAAGCTCGGTTTTTATCCAGATAACCTCTGATGAATTTTTGCCGGAAATCAGGATGTCATCCACGTACAGGATGAGATTGAGTCCTCACTTGCAGGATCGGTAAACGCAGCAGTCACTCTTAAACGGAACGAAACCAAGTTTTCGTATCTCGTCGTCGAATCGCTGGTTCCAAGCACGACCCGCTTGTTTCAAGCCGTACAGGCTTTTCTGCAGCTGAACCACCTTCGATTTGCCGATGTCGTCATTTGGCAACTACATGAAGATAACCTCTTCTAAGTTTCCGTTAAGAAATGCAGTTTTGACATCCATCAGATGAACGACCATTTGGAGTTCGTTTGCCAACGCCAAGACTGTGCGAACACTCTCCATCTTGGCCACCGGAGCGAATGTTTCCCAGTAGTCCAGTTCTGGTCTCTGAGAACACCCTTTTGCAACCAATCGTGCCTTGTAGCGACCGTCATCCTTTATGGTGAACACCCACTTCGATAGAATGGGTTTTCTATGACCTGTGGGTAAGCTGACCGCTTCCCAAGTCTTGTTTTCTTGCAAAGCATCCATCTTCTTATCAATGGCGGTGTTCCAGGATTCCCAGTCGTCTCGGCGCTTCAATGTTTTGAGGTCACTCCTCATCAATAACAGCGACTACGTTGGCCCCGTTGAGTAACTCCTCGAGTTCGCTGACATCATCTCAGCGCCGGTTCTGGATCGACGGAATTTTGTACATCATCGTCATCCTCATCGTCTGAGAATTCTGCACTGCTCTCATAGTCGCTTTCGCCGGATTCTTCCTGAATCACACTGTTACTCACAGTTTGAATGGGATCAGCAGGCACATCGGCTAACCGCTCGGATGTGAGTTCGGGTGATGACACTTCGGCTAACCGCTCGATAGTGTTTTGTTGTTCTGGTCCATTGGCTAACCGCTCAATTGTTGATTCTGGCTCTGTTGAAATCTTGGGCTTCTCGATGGATGATGGGAGTGACTCTACGTGGTTTTGTTCAGGCTCCATCATGCTGGTTTCATCGAAGACTACGTTTCGATGAATTTCAGTGGATCGACACGACCCGTACCAAAGCCTGATCCCGTTGTTTGCATAGCCCACGAAAACAAGTCGTTTGAATTTTGGATCGAGCTTTTGCCGCTTTTCCTTCGGAATCTTTGCGAACGCTGGGCACCCGAAAAATTCGAAATTATTCAGCCTGGGTTTTCGACCAAACCACATTTCATAGGGAGTCTTGTTAACCACAAGACCCCGTGTTGATGACCGGTTCGTCAGGTACGCAGCGCACAAAATTGCTTCGCCCCACATAGCCTTCGGTTGCTTGCTGCCATGGACCATCGCCCTTGCCTTTTCCATCAGAGTTCGGTTGGCTCGTTCGCTGACGCCGTTTTGTTGCGGGGTGTATGAGACCGTGAATACCATCTGAACTCCTTTCTCAGAATAATGCCGTTGAAAGTCGTTGCTGATGTATTCACGGCCGTTGTCGCATCGCAGGTTGCACAACTTCTGACCGCCATGTAGCCATCGCCTCGTACTGTTTAAACCACTCGAAGACCTCGCTCTTGTGCTTGAGCAGATACACGACCATAAAGTGGGAATAGTCGTCGATGAAGGTGACGAAATAGCGGAATCTGTCAAACGTCGGCACCTTCATGTACCCACAAACGTCGGAGTGCACAAGATCGAGTGGTCTAACCGACCGAGGCGGCTTTGCATTGTTGAACTTGTTGGCTGTCTGTTTTCCTGCCATGCAGCTTTCGCAGACAGCTTGGTTTTCAATTTTGGCTGGTAAATTTCAGATACACTCTGCCATTTTGTCGCGAACCAACTGCTGTACTGACGCGAGACCAAGATGACCTAGCCTCAGATGCCATTTTTGTGTCATCGTATGGCTTCCAAGTCGCGCTTTCCGATGAGACTGACCAGACCACAGATTGATTATCATCAGACAATACAAGCTGTCAACGATTTTTCCTTCAGCAAACACCTCCCCAGAATACTTGAACCGAACTTGGTTGCCCAGAAAAATCACCCTTTTCCCGATCTCGGTGCATTTTCGAACTGAGAGTAAATCCTCTTCCAGTTCGGGTATAAAAAGAACGTTGTAGACTAACTACGCTCTTCAACGCAACTTTGCCAGTTTTCTTCGCACGTAGACTCTCTCCAGATTTAGCCGTTTCTATGATGACAAGGTCTCTGACGTCCTGGAGAAGTCCTTCATCCTGGACCATGTGGTGGCGCCGGAATCGACGACAAATCTGACCCTGCGCTCTTTTCGTCCGCTGGTAACCCCAGTGGTTGAACATCGAGCTTCGACAGCTACCATGATTTTCCCACGTTGGCCTTTACGTTGGGCTGGGCAACGATTTTTGTACTACCCCAGTTCGCCACACCCGAAGCAAATTTTCTTCTCCGCCTTTCGAGCCTTCATCGCGGAGTTTGATGCTGAGTTCCTTGTTGGAAAGTCCCCTCGACTTTGGGATGCTAGCTCTGCGTCTTTTCAGCTCCAGTATCGGTTTCGCGCAAAGGTCCGCAATCGGTAGAACGGTCAAAGCCCCTTTTACGTGGTTGTAGTCGTTTGTAGCCGCGGAGATCAGCGCGTGGACTTTTTCATCTGCCGGGATGTTAGCACCCATGCGCTCAAGCTCCCGAGCGATCAGATCGTATTCCTCAAATAAATGACTCAACGATCTGATGTTGGTCATGAACCTGTCGCGCATCGCTATCCAAGAATAGGTGCCAACGCGCTGGTAGGTCTTTACCAAGATGTCCATGGCCTCTTTCGCATATCGTACCCCGATTATGCGGTTAAGGAAGATGTTGTTGTTGGCCATCACGATCTCGTCCAGTGCCTCGGAGTCCTCGTTTTTGCGCTTCCGGAGGGCTACCGGGCGCAGTTTCTCCTCTGCGGGCTCCTTCATTGGGATGGCGCAGTCGTCTTCCTCAGAGGTTCACACCATGGTGTGGATGAGGTTTTTAGCGACTAATCGGTGCTCAATCCTCCACTTCAATGCAGCGAAGGTCTCCTCCCGGCCATCGAAAAGTGAATGGTGACGGCATCGAGAGTACCCCTCTCGGAAGACGGCCCTCCCCGGGCTGGGCAACTGGCTGAGTCGAGAGTAACCCTCTCGGAAACCGATCATTCCCGGGCTCGTTCCTTGGCTGCTGGTTCCTCCGGATTTCTGGACATCATGCCTTTTGGAGAGCGCAGCAATCGACTAATGAGGAGATTGTTCGGAAAATTTTGAGATCAACGGCGTATAGCAGATTTTCCGACTCAAGAATACCATTCAAATCATTGATGAAGACGAGAAATATCAAAAGTCCCAGATGACTTCCCTGAGTCACTCCTGAGGTTATTTGAAACGGAGACGAGTTAACAGAGCTCAGTCGTACGAAAACAGTTCGACCATCATTTCTTACGGTATTTTATGTTACAGGGCATCAAATTTATTTCGGGGAGCATATAATTTCTTTTTATTTCGGAGACTCGTTCACTGTAAGGCCTAAGGAGCAGAGTGTTATTTTACATCTTTTAGATTAGAATCCTTTTTCTGATTAACAATTGTCATTTCGTTTGTTCATTTCGTTATTGCTGGTTTTGATTGATCGTGGCTACAAAAAAAGACATTTGGGCAGCAGAAATGATACAAAAACGCCTCGTAAGTTGCTTTGACGAGTTAAATCATCCAACAAAGAAAGCACCACTAGAAAAGTGTATGTGACAATGGATGTATAAGAAAATTTTTACGGTCTATTAAGCAGCGTTTAGTGTTTTCTGAATAGATAAAAAAATGATACGAAGATGAAATTCTTCTAGCTTCGCCTTAAAGTCTGCTTCATTTAATATTGGAACAAATTCTTTTGCTCATTGTGGCGCTCCTAGTGGACGGATTTGGAAACTTTTTTCACCCACGTGTCGGGAAATTCATTACCTTTCACCATGTATTTATGTCATAACACCAAACGATAGCATTTTGTAAACAACCGCCATGGAAGCCGAACGGAGAGATCAAATTGTGCACAGTTTTCTTGAAAATCCATTGTTGTCGGCATCGAAGCTAGCTAAACAGCTTAAAATGCCCAGAAATCGGAAGCCGCATTCGAAGCGTCGGAGTGGAACTGTCGACCGGAAACTGCGTGGGAAAGTCATCAAGGCCGTCAAGAGGAATCCCAATCTTTCAGACCGCGATTTGGCCAATAAGTTCCAGGCCGCTCACAGTACGGTGCGACGAATTCGTCTCCGGGAAGGAATAAGGTCATTCCGAGCCAGCAAACAGCCAAATCGGACGCTGAAGCAGAACAATGTGGCCAGAATCCGTGCTCGAAAGCTGTACGACCAAGTGCTGACCAAGTTCGACGGATGTAAAGTCTGCTTCATTTAATATTGGAACACAAACAATTGCGTGTAGTTCAGTTATTATTAGCGAATTCATAATTTGTTTTTCATACAAATGTAGCATTTTCTTTACTCTTTCATAAAAAAAAAAAATTAAAAAAATTATTCATTGCTGTTTCGAAGAAATTCTCGTACTCGTACTCGTAAGAAAACTGTGCACAATTTGATCTCTCCGTTCGGCTTCCATGGCGGTTGTTTACAAAATGCTATCGTTTGGTGTTATGACATAAATACATGGTGAAAGGTAATGAATTTCCCGACACGTGGGTGAAAAAAGTTTCCAAATCCGTCCACTAGGAGCGCCACAATGAGCAAAAGAATTTGTTCCAATATTAAATGAAGCAGACTTTAAAATATGCAAAGGGACTCAGCTTTTTTTTTGCAAAATATGAAATAAGAAGGATTATCTAATCATAAAGTGAATTTCGAGAATGACACTTTAAAAGTCTAAGTTGTGCGAATTTCAAAATATTTGCCAAAAGGTTTAATTTTACAGTTATTTAAAGGTGTGAGATAAAAATATTAAAATGTAAAATTTGAAGAAAATAAATTTTTGATGCAATTTTCTATGAAATCTTTTTAAAAATCAACATAAGAAATAACGACTGTTAAATTTCCATAGGTAATTAATTCACACTAATTGGATGAAAACTATCAAATTGATATTTATTTCACTTGCATTTTCTTAAAGGAAAATCTTAAAATTGCCATAGTGAAGAATAATTTGAACTTAAAACCTTTGTGTTTAGAAAACCTTGATAAATATATCTAATGAGCAAAATTGAATAATAAAAAACTACTTCCGACATTATAGCGAATTATATAAGACGATAAAAATACATTATTCCACTTTAATTTTCAGTTTCCTCAAATTCTAGGTTTTGCCATTATCCCGGTGATTTTTTCTTTCTTTTGACGTGTCAAAGTCGAAAAAAGGAACTTTAAATAGATTTAAAGACTTAATCCTACTTGTTTCGAATATCATAACTGAGGAAGCGACAGTATGAAGAAGTTCCAATTTAGCTCCGGCAAAACTTTTTAACAACTTGAAAGTGTGAATAAAATGGAAATTAAGTACCGTAAAGTCGTTTTGAACAAAATCATCACATCAAATAACATCGCTGCCTACTTATGATGTTCATATAGAGCAGCAAGGCTCAATTTTCAATCGATGAGCTCTGGTTCGTGAATAATGTGGAAGGAGGAATTTGAATGAGTAAAAAATATGAGAAATGCATGATACGTTGAGATCTTAGAAAGTTTCGTTTTTTTCTGATAGAGAGAAACAATTGCTAAATTTCCTTGAGTTCATTATATGTACTCATTGATCAACTTAAAGTTGCAAAAATGATTTAAATGTTGTAAGGGACTTAAGTCACAAAAAGGGCACAAAAGTACTCTAAAAGGGATTTGCTTAGTCACAAACAGTGCATTAAGATGTTTTATTCCTGACTGGCTGTCTGGCCAGGCGGGTGCGCCTGCAGGTATACTACAAAATTATATCACCACTTCGAGTTTAAGTTTCAGTTAGACCAACAACTAAGCATGCACAGCAGAACAAAAAGGACCAGGACATTAACCGTAATTTTACAAGTCGAAAACATGATTACGTGACATTTAATTTCAAGTGTACAACTTTTTTACAGGACATGCTGTAATAATAAATGAATCTCCGTTAACTTTCAAGGAAAACAATTTAAAAAAACAGGTTTTGTTAATTACAGGTGATTTATTTTAAAGGTTGCAGTTTTCAGTGACACGTAATAGTCAAAATTTTTTTCTGTGTGGCCTTGTGGTAGCATGCTCGGTTGGCACCATAGAGGTCGGGGTTCGATCTTCAAGCTTGGTCCGGTTTTTTTTTCAATAAGTAATTTGATAACTTGAGTGAACATTCTGATGCGATACATGTATATAGAAAGTCCAAGGAAGAAGCAATTGAGTTTGAAATCCGACACGAAGCATCATGGAGGAACCGAACATAGTAAATAATCAAGAGAATGTTGCCTAGCCTTGGGTTAAATTGAGACAGAGAAAGAAGTTTTTGCTAATTTTACGATTTTTGGAAGCTGAATTGAAAGGCCGCTGGAAGCTGAATAGAAGGTCATTTAGAATTGTTTTGGATCTTGAAAGTATCAATAAGGATTTAAATTGTGAGCTGCATAGAACGTATTTCAGATCAATGCAATGGTGAGGTTAAACAAGTATTTCGTACCTATTTTATGGGACTTTCGGAAGCTTGGATTGTTTCTCAACAGATTTGTTCAAAATGTGTAGTTTTGAAAACCTCAAAACATGTTTAGCTCAAATATGATTTTCAGTAAATACTCAGCTTCGATGGAATTTTACTTTATTTGAAGTCTAAGAAAAGAAACGTGCGTTTGTTTCGAAAATGGCAATGGATCAGTTATCAAAAAAAAAAAACTTTTAACCGTGGCAGACGTAATTTGATACACTTTGACGTCACTAGTTTCTGTGACTCATAATTGAGCAGAGTTTCTAGTTACCGAACTATAAAAAAGCTACAAATCATTACAAACATCGCATTCGCAGTAAGTATCCAGAACAGAAGTTGATAACCGATAATGCTTTCTCACGCACATTGCAGTAATGATCACCTGTTTTCCTGAGATAGCGGCACTGCAACCCTTTGATGTTATTCTCATCAAGCCGTGTCGCATCCAGTCCAGTAAAGCTTGGGGACACGCCATACAATTCCTTCAATTGCCACGGGTTCCATTCATTGGGCATCGGACTGACTGGGGACGCACATCCCGGGCGACATTCCTTGGTATTTGAAGCTGCGCGAAAGAATTTTCCGCGATAATCACGCAAAGATGGTACCGCCTCTCGCTCCAATTTGAACCGGCTGCTGGCACAGCCCTCCTGCGTCAAACATTGAAGTCGGAATCTGTTCAAAAGTGTCCCCTCTGTCTGGGCACTGGTTTGGCTTGTCGCGTTGCGTTGCGTTCTGGAAAACGCAATCAATTGCTTACTGCGTGATCGCATTTATCCTCTTTTGCTTCTCCCTTTTTTGCACTGGTCGGCCTTTTTTCCGTTTTTGTGTTTGTGCTCACTCGATTTCGTTTGAGTAAGTGATCAATAATGCGGATCGATATGACATGTGCGTATAGCCGTGCGAAACTTGTCCCCTGACTGTCTGTCTGGTGCTGTTCTGATGTTGCGAATCGCGAATCGGCAGCAGGATGTGCTCTCAGACAGGAAAGGAGCATGGAGAGGAAATGGGGCAGCAGTGTCACCAATGAGGACTCCCGCTGATTGGAGTTGGATTGGTGCAATAAAATTGTCGTTTCCTACTTAACTGTGAGCACTTTTATGATTTACGATGTTTCAGCCCGGCTTTGGCGGATGCTGTGCGTGCATTTGTTGCACAAAGAAGGAATGGAACTTTTTCTATGATCAACTGAAGTTACGATTAAAGGATTTGAAAACTAAGGTAAAAGAAGTTGGTAGAATGTGTAACTGCAATCTTCCCAAAAAATATTCACATAAAAATATCATTAAAAATTGTAATATATATTCAACTGCAATTCAATTTGTTGGAAAAATTTCGCCTTTCAAAATCAAAACCTAGCAGAAACATCCAACACAATAGCCAATATGAATAAACAAACTGGACTCGCTCCATTAACCTTATTGTAACACATCGATAAGCAAACAATAAACTTTGAACCAATTTCCAACCGCCGAACAAACCAGCTGAAATCGAACAAAAATTCACTGACCCAGGAAAAAAATCCGCTACAATCTCAACTGCAGTTAGTTAGCCGCGTGCATCGATATTAAAAAAGCAAAACTGAAGCTCTCAAAACGCGGTACCTTTTCCAATAATGGGTCCAAAGACCCCGGCGAGACTATCTTTGTAGGGAAAATAGGTGATCGAATTCTTCCCAACCAAAGCGTGCTCTCCATACAAAGCCGACTTCTTTATCATACGAATGTTTCCTCCGAGCCGCCGCAGCAGCCGCGAATTTTCCGATAGAGGTCCATTGAAAACTACAACCGAGACGGAGGAGGAAGTCCAATCAAGCATAGCAAATGAACTAACTTTTGGGTCCCAGATATCGAGGTGGGTACTTGTTTAGGGTTAAAGGAGCTGGGTTCAGAATCGGATCGTGTGCTTTATCGAGCGTTACCGGTGTTGTTTTCTAATGCACCATTTGAGATATGCTTTACGGGGTCTCTGCCGTGTTCGACAAGGCTCGTTAAAATTGTTGTTGTGGGTTTTTTTCCTTTCCAGTCAAACTTGCAACAGGTTAAAACAGGGTCGTAGGAACGGAAGGGATTTTAGGATATAAAATAACAGTCTCAAAAGGATCTTTCAAAATACGAAAGCTTGAACACGTTCTGAGAATTGAAATCGGTTGGTTTCAAAACCAACCCAATTTTCAAGGGATTAAATGAAGCAAGGAGTTTTTTAATTTTTATATGCTAATAATCTTATGTATATTATAGCAACACAATTTACTTCAATTTTGCACGATATTGGAAATTTTAAACCCGCTCTCCCTCCCTGGTAAGACAAAGTAAGATTTTTCAAAACCTCTCCTTCGGTGAGAAATTCACACGTTTTTTTTTTTCAAAAATAGCTTGAACATATTAAGAATTTGACATCCATCAGGTATCAGGTATCAGAATGGGGGTAGGCTTAATAGCGGCACGTTATCCAAACATACGGGAAAATTGTGCCTAGCCTTTTTTTTATCCAAGATTTCATCATTTACCTGGGAAACCTGAAAAACCTATAAAAGGAAGAAATAAATTCAATCTATTTAAGATGGCATAAAGCCTTTCCACTAGGGATTATTAGCATTAAAGCTCTTTTCTACATTCGGTAAGGAATGATAGAATGTTTTTTAAGTTTAATTTCTTAAACTCAGATTCGCTTAAAGCGTAAGATCCCAGAGTACGAAAACGTAGTCTGGCAAATGAGGGACAGTTACATATAAGATGGAAGGGATCTTCCACATCTGATTCACAACTACCACATACTGGAGATTCAGCACGCTGAATGTTGTGCATGTGATAGTTGAGTTTACAATGACCGGAGAGTGCTCTGATCAAGATGCTGCAATGAGATTTATTTAAAGTTAATAAGTAACTCGATATGATTGGAGATGGTTTTTCTAAAAATAATTTAGTTTGACGACAAGTGTCCAACTCTTCCCAGTATCGTTCATGCTGGTTAGAGGACCAAGTTTGAATTTGGTTTCTGAACCAACATGGTGATATTGGGACAGCCGGCTCTGGTCCGTGAAATTCCTTTTCCGACCCAGCTCTAGCGAGTTCGTCGGCGCATTCGTTTCCAAAAATTCCCTTATGTCCGGGTACCCATAGAAGGTTTAATCCATTGCCTTCAGCAAGTTCTTCGATTGCTTTCCGGCATGCGATTACCAGTTTTGATCTAGAACTGGAAGCACTGAGTGATTTGATAGCTGCTTGGCTATCTGAACAGAAATAAATTGTTCTGAACATAATCTTCTTTTGAAGTGCAATTTGCACTCCATACATAATAGCATATAGCTCAGCCTGAAAGACTGTACAATATTTTCCTAGAGGTTGAGCATATTCTATGTTCAACTCGTGACAGTAAATTCCTGCACCTGCACGGCCGTTTGATAATGAACCGTCAGTATAGAATACAATATGAGAGGACATTTGGTCCTCTACGAAACCTGATAACCATTCTTGAGGAGAAGGAAATTTGACTTTAAACCCCATGTAGGGAAAACTACTCGAGAGTGTTAAATCGTTTGGCGCTAGATTAAACTTGTTTAATCTAACTAATTCAGGCCACACATTTGTATGACTCGATGATCTTTCGATATTTCCTGACAGCCAGAGATCAACTGCCTGTAGACGAAAAGCACATGTGAAGGCTTCCTGTTTTAGGAACAAGTGTAGAGGTTTGATAGAAAACAGAGCCTCTAGTGCTGCAGTAGGAGTTGTAGTGAACGATCCGGACATCCCCAAAAGACACATTCTTTGAAGGTGATTTAGTTTAGTCCGAACTGTTGCAACTTCTCCTTTCTGCCACCACACTAGACACCCATAGGCCAGAATTGGTCTTACTATTGTGGAGTAAATCCAGTGAATATGTTTGGGTTTGAGTCCCCAGTTTTTTTCGATTGCACGTCGGCATTGCCCGAAGGCCATGCATGCTTTTTTGATTCTGAATTCGATGTCATCAGACCAGTTTAATTTGGAGTCAAGAATGACACCCAAATATTTAACTTGATCAGACACGGTGATTTCGGAACCATAAAACAGCAGAGGGCGCACCCCGCGGGTGATACGTTTTTTAGTAAATAATACAATATTAGTATTTAGAGGATTAACTGACAGTTCTACATGAGAACACCATCGTTCAACAGAGCGCAGAGCTTGTTGCATTATATCAAATAATGTGCTTATGCACAAACCTCTTACCAGCAGAAGATAATCATCTGCGAATCCATAGGTTGGTATTCCACGGTCATTGAGTTTTCTCAACAAGCCGTCTGCAACTAGGTTCCACAAAAGAGGTGATAGTACACCTCCCTGTGGGCAACCACGTGTGCTAACTTTTGTTATTGAAGCCTGTCTTAAAGACGAATGAAGATTCCTGTTACTTAGCATTGCGCTAATCCAGTTAATTATAACACTAGGCACTCCATGAAGTAGTGCCGCATCCATTATTGATGTAAACGAGACATTATCAAATGCTCCTTCTATGTCTAGAAATGCTCCTAGACATGATTCTTTCTGTGAAAAACTATTTTCAATATTATGTACTACGTTGTGCAGAAGAGTTAATGTTGATTTTCCTGTTTGGTATGCATGTTGTGTCGCATTAAGCGGATGTTGGACAAGGCATTCTTGCCTGATATGATGATCAATTAAACGTTCAAGTGCTTTTAATAGAAATGAACTAAGACTAATAGGACGAAGGCTTTTGGCTTCGTCGTATGATGATCGTCCCCCTTTAGGGATGAATTTCACGGCTATCTGCCGCCAAAGTTTAGGAATATATCCATGAGCAAAACTGCTTATCATTATTTTTCTTAATATGTGTTTGAAATGATCGAAACCTTTTTGAAGCAAAACTGGAAATAAACCGTCACTTCCAAGAGATTTGTATTGAGCAAAACCATCGATTGCCCATTTGATCGATTCTGTAGTAGATAACTATTTTCCGAGCAAAATGCAAGGAATCTAGATTTCCAGAAAAGAACTCAGGCTCTATCGATGAATCTTGATCAACACATCCTGGAAAGTGAGTACTGAATAGACAACTTAATGTTTCTTCGTCGTTTGATGTATAATCACCACTAGGGGTTTTAAGGTATGAAACCTGATAATCTTTTGATTTGGCTAAGACTTTATTTAACCTACTTGCTTCGTGCAAGCCTGAAATGTTTGTGCAGTAGCTATGCCAACTTGAGCGTTCGGCAGCTCTTGTTGCTTTCCGGTAAGCTCTGCGAGCCAACTTGAAGGCATCAAAACCTTCCGTGCGCCTTCGGTTCCAAGAGCGTCTGCAGTTTTTTCGTAATTTACTGAGATTTGAGTTCCACCATGGTGTACTGTTTTTGTTGAATTTCAACGTTCGTAAGGGACACGCTTTTTCATAAGAATTTAAAATAATTTCGGTGGTTTTTGCAACCACTTCATCCAACTCAGAAGGAGTAGTAATTTCAGGTGTATATCCATGAAATTTAGTAGCAATATGCTCCAAATATAGGTCCCAATTAGTTGTTCTTGGGTTTCTGAATGTAATTGTTTCTAAAAACTCACCTGAGTGTTCAAAATAGATAAACCTGTGGTCAGAAATCGATTCTTCGTTAGGCACATGCCAATTTGAAATTTCCTGAGAAATTGTTCTAGAACAAAGTGTGATGTCAATCACCTCTTCTCTGTCACACCTAACAAAAGTTGGTTTATTTCCTACATTTAGAATTTCTAAATCAGTGCTGCTTAAATATTCCATTAAATTTAAGCCTCTCAGATTGATATCTGAGCTACCCCATACAAAATGATGGGCATTGGCATCACAGCCAATTACAAGCGGTATATTTTGTGATTCACAGAATGAAATGACATTTTTTAAATCATCCGTAGGGGATGATTGTTCATATGGTGAGTATGCTGAACAGTAGACGTATTTTCTATCAGGCAGCGAAACCTGAACGACGCAAATATCTCTTGTTGTTAGATTGGGTATAAGTGTTGCATTTAAAGAATTGTTTATCAATATACATGCACGAGGCATTACTGCCGTTCATAGCAAGTCCGTCCCATTTGCGTTTTCATCATTTTTCAGTTTTTCGCTGGAAACACTTTTATTCTATCTGTAGTTTCAAGAGAAAACTTTGTTTTCAGTACTTTGTTCTGATGAACATTGAAAAAAACCTAAGTAAATTTGTCCCATTGAACGAATCATCGCAAGTCGGTCCCATATGGCATAAATCATCGCAAGTCGGTCCCACAGCCATAAGGGCCCAGCAAATGATTTTCAACAGAATCAAAACAGAAAAATAATCCTTATAAAGCGAAAATCTTTCATTAGCCGTAGCAGTGAGAGATTCTGTTGATTACTTTGATTAAAAACGCATACAAGGGCCGAATTACCGTTGGACTTTTTACGATTTTTTAATGCCATTTTTCTCATTGCAACAAAAACGCAAATGGGACGGACTTGCTATGAGCGGCAGATTATTCGGGCATTAGTCATTCCAATTACACTGAACACAGTAAAGTTTGGTTTGAGCAAATTCCCTAAGTAAAAAGTTCCATTTCGGAAATAAGGTTCTTGGACCAAGGCGATTGATGCAGTTCCATTAAGGATTAAACGACATAAGTTCAGTGTAGCGGTTCTTTTGTGCTGCAGATTTATCTGTGCAACCTTAATAGAAAGCATTTCTATCAAAGAATTCCACACATATTTCCATCACACACAAGAACCTCTGCACCTTCACATCGACGCATGAAGCGGGGTATCCCATACAGGATGAAAATTTTAAAATCGTGTGTATAATCTGAATCCCACGAGTTGCCAGGAAAAATACGGCCCTTTGCACCAGTGCCTGGCTATAGTGCAGACCTTAACAACGTTCTGCTTAAGATAGGATTATTATACACCCTCCTACCCCCACTTTGGGGCCCGCAGGCACAGAACCACCTTGAAGCGGGTGTTTACAAAATTTAGGAGAATACAACTCGTGCATGCGCATTAATAGCAATAAGCACAATTGGTGAATCCTCCCTGAAGAAACTTGGCTTGAAACCAAGCCAAGGTTCCCCCCTCCCAATGTGATAGTCGCATTTGAAGAATGACTAACGCATATGGGAAGTACTGGATAAGTCGCCTTTTACGACGTGGACCAGTATCCCAGTGGTAGTATTCTATAAGCCGCCACCACACAGCCTAAATGAAGCAAGGAGTTTTTTAATTTTTATATGCTAATAATCTTATGTATATTATAGCAACACAATTTACTTCAATTTGGCACGATATTGGAAATTTTAAACCCGCTCTCCCTCCCTGGTAAGACAAAGTAAGATTTTTCAAAACCTCTCCTTCGGTGAGAAATTCACACGTTTTTTTTTTTTCAAAAATAGCTTGAACATATTAAGAATTTGACATCCATGCTTCAAAGCAAAGCATTTTTAAGTAAAACCTAATAACTGCATTTGTAAAGCACAATTAGCTTAGCTAAGCTTTTTTGACTACTCATTTCAACCTTAAATCATTGAACTCGAAATGCTTCATTTACAGCTTTTTTAAATTAAAAATAGATTCTAGAAAAACTTCGTATTTTTTTCATTTGATTTCAAACTATACATTTCGAATTCCATGATCGCTGGCGTGGCTAAGCAGAACAAGTTCCACATCGCCAATGGTTGCTACTCCGTGATTAGTCGAGGCCATTAATTTTGTACAAAGTCCAAAAAAAATGGTGCTTGGGATTAGCAGCCATTCTCATTGTACAAAACTCATGCTCTCCCTTTTTAAAATGATTCATATGATGAATAACGGCGCCGGCCACGTCCTAGTAGTCTATGGAGAAAGGGGAAGGATTGTTAGTAAGATACTCTTTAAGTTCAACTAGCAACCTCTCGCTCTTGCATACTCCAAAAATTTTTTGGAAATAGTCAGAACCAAAGAGAAGCTAGTATCACCAACTATGGAAACCAACTATACGTCTGCGAATCCATATTCAAGTATCCAAGGAAGGAGTTGTGTTAGTTTGTGAAAGGTAGAGATCAGGATCCATTTTGGTAAATGGTGCGATCATGATTTTCCTACATCCCTATGCTCCTAGACATTTCCTAAGAAATCTCCTATACCTATGAGGCATTTGATAAATGTCCAATAAAAATTGATCGAGTAAAATATTGAAGGCAAATCAATACCATTCAAATTTCTTCCTTGATAAACTAGCTTAAAAATTTAATCGAAATTGCCGTATTTTGCAAAAAAAAACAATAAAAAAAAACTTCTATAATTTTTCTCTAAGAAATCAAAATTACTCGCGATCTTGGGGAAAGTTAATCATTGTGAAGAAGGGGTTTCCAAAATAGGAAATAAATTAGCACTCTAAATTGCAACGATATACCGAAAAAATGCGATGAAAAGTTAACCTTTTTTAATATGCAATTTTATAAGGATGTTGAAATTTTTAACTTAATTGCTACGAGGTTGAAAACTATTAAATTCCTACAGAATATTGTTAAAGTTTAAACTTCGATATGCCCAAATATGTTGAATTTATCTCTATAAGGGTATTCAAAATTCAAAGCTGGCTTATCATTGTATCGAACACCATATAACTTTTCGATTAAAGATAAAACTGGACAGTTTCTTTAAGTTTACTTCAAATTGATACATTTAATAAAAGAGAATACTTAGCTTGGATATTTTCCACTGTGGAATCAAGGATCCTCTACTGGAATCAGCAATAAGACCAAATCTTTCTTAGAGTTGAAAGAACTTCAACTATTTTTCCATTATTGATCATTCACTTGATACACATCACTTGATTTTCCAATACTTCATCTTCCTTACTCTTGTTGGTATGTCCACAAACTCGAAAGCGCTGATATATTTGATTGTTTTTCAATACTCTTGAAAACTTTTGCAATATAGAAAATATTCGAAAAATTGTAGGAGCTTGAAAATTTAACGTCAGTTGTTCTCGCCGACTACTTTGATCCTGCATTTGTAAAGCACAATTTATACAAAACATAAGATGAAATGTCATAAACGATAAAAGATAACATTATCTACCATAAAAAATCGCTATGTTTTTGAGCTGCAATTCGAATAAATCTAAAAAATGATCATTTTTAATGCAAAAATGTTTGAAGAAAATTACTGATTTCAGTGGTAAGCGATAAAGTATTAGAATTTTTTCATACATCTATCGTTTTTTAAATTTAGAGATGATAATGTCTATCAATGGAAAAAAATTTCTAGGATTTCATTATTTAAAGCCCCTCATATTGATTTTTGAAGATTTTTTGATGATGAAGTCATTTTCGAAATATGATACATTCAAATCGCGGTGTCACAACGCGCCCCATTTCTTTTTGTTTCAATGAATTTCTCAATTGAAAATATTGTAATGATGAAAAGCGAAAAGCGACGATCTTTTTAATTATGTGATTTTGTGTTTTTGGTAGCATGTTGGTTCTCTATAAATTCTATAGAACCAGCAGTTTTTTTTTACTAATTCAAATACATTAAAAGATGAATAACATTACATCAAAAATAACCAAGAAATAGATAGTGAAAAAAAAATACAACCTGAGTAGGTTTAGTTGCCCTACTTTGGACCCTTTAAGCGGAGGTTTAAAAAAATCATGTTTTTCTCATGAACCGGCTTGAGGTAAATATTTTCAGGAAATTTATTTATAGTTCATGATCTAATCTGCAAGTATCAATGAAAATTTTCAACATGAGTTTAGGCGTTATTGAAAGATTTGCAAATTGAAATGATCGAAAGATCGAGATGATCGAAATTTCCATCTTTGAACCTACTGTTCCTATTTTAGTACTGAACTGGTTCCTTTCATTGGACCTAGATCTAAAATTCCTATAAAAAGTATGATTTTTCGAAAACTAATCATCAAATTCATTCAAATTGTAACCTTAAATGAAAAATTATCTTAAAAAAGTATTACAGACTTTTAACGATTAAAAACACTTCAATTTCTGTTATGAATATCTCAAATACTAACACTCTTCGTTAGCTTTATCAGGTGAAAAATATCTGGAACTTATTGGCGTTTACTAACATGTTGTTTATTTGCGTAGAGTTGACAAAACGTTAGAAATGTTCAATATTGGTTCTAAATTGTGCCCCAATTAAAAATTCGCATCATTGTTGATTTGTGGATATTGAAACAAAGTTTTGGTGATGTCAGGTCTAAAAATGGAACATCAAAGTTTAAAATCTCCTATTTTTGGACCCATATCAAACTTTCCGGGTTTTCGATTGAATTTCATTTATTTTAGGAAAAAAGGTAGTATGGTTCATATTCTTCACAGTGAAAGTAATTTCCCTCTTAACTTCGACTTGGACAGTAAAAATAGTGATTTTTCCTTATTGACTCTGATTTCTCAAACTGCGTCCCACTATGTGAGCTGTCCGAATTACCACTTATTTGAAAGTACATTTTTAAAAACGTTGACATTATTATTAGAAAGTTTTTGATGGTAAAAAGCGGTATGGTAGGATTCAGGAAAAATAAGAGTTCATTGTGTGCATAGTAGTATCTTTATCGTATGCTTGCAAAATGAATTATTAACATTTGTTGCCATTTTAGGACTAAAGTAGACTCTAGGTCCAAAGTAGGAGCACTCACCCTTATATGGTTTCGTATGGCTATGACAAATTATTAGTGTAACATTTCATACGTAAGATTTTCGGAAACCGCCTTTACCCCCCCTAGTAAGAGATCGTAGGCAAATGTGAAACCCACCCAGCTCCCCCCCTCCCTGTGTTCTTACGTAATTTGTGAACGGCCCCTTACCATGAGATGAGCTGATGGCAAATAAATGGTTCAATGAACTGTGATAATGAAACACTACTGAAGTGAGCTTGGAGAAAAAGTAGAAAAGAATCACTGCTACACTAATAAACCGTGGATGAAAAATATTGGTGAGAATTTGATGATAGTGGCACGGCTCATTTCAAAGAGTGGCTCAGAGCCGTTTGCTCAAATCAATGAGCCGATTCATTTGAATGGCTCAAAAAAGGAACCGTGTCTCGCAGCTCAACATGAACTGAAGAGCGAAAAACACTGCAGAAAGCCGTTCGTTCGTTCTCTCGAACCAAAAGAGCCTTGTGGTGGTTCAAAAAAGAGCCATGGCACGGCTCGAAAAAGAACCACGGTTCGAAAAGAAGCCGCGGTTCGAAAAAGAGCAACGACTTCCCGTTCAACTATGGTTAACAAATTGAACGGTAAGAGCGAAGTATCGAGAGTAGTTCGATTCGATCGAATGAGCCGATCATTCCTGCCATTCTCTGATCGGTTCTTTTTCTAACCGTGGCTCTTTTTCGAACTGTGGTTCTTTCTCGAGCAGTGCCGTGGCTCTTTTCTGAACCACCACGGCTCTTTTGGTTCAAGAAAACTCACAAACTACTGCTCTCCACTATTCAGTTTATGTTTCTTGTTTAGTGATGTGAGAACAACAAAGAGCTGTTTATTTTAACCAGCTCTTTTGGAAAAAAAACGCTTGAAACGTTCTTTTGGTTCGGCTCTCCACTCTCCGCTCATGCATTTTGCATTCTTCTTTGCACAGCGGCGAAGTTTTTCAACCACTGTTGTTTTGAGCGCTCATTTTCGAACCGCGTTTTTTTTTTTTTTTTTTTGAAAGAGCCGTGGTTCGTTCGTTATTTTTGAAGAATCGTTGCAAATGAGCTCTTCATGAACGCTCACGCATCTCTAATTTAAACGATTTTTGGACCGAAGTAACGTGTTTTTTCATTCGGAAGATTCTACAGCGAGGTCTTGTTTAGAAGCTACGACATTCTGTATTGTGTTTATTGCGAGCACTAAATGTTTCGCATGGTGTTAAGTAGTTCCGGAAATCAACGCACAATGGGGAAAAAAGTGTACAAACCGCGAAGAAATTCAATATCTTTCGTCCTACTAGACCCAAATCTATGAAATAATACTTTCTTTTTGTGAAAATTTCCGGAAAATCGATTGCACATAGTCTCAAACGCCGCACAAGCTTGGGAACGGAGATATAGTTCCTTTTTAACCCCTAATTCCCCTATATTTTGTAAACATTCCAGAAAAACACTGTTTCGAACCAGAGAATTTTGAACGAAAACAGACCTATCGTGTGTAATTTATTCTGAGGAATCGAATGAAGGCTGTTTTGGCCACCGCACGCTTCGGAAAATGGAGTTATGGCTGTTTTTACCCTCAATTCCCCTATATTTATCAATTATTTCTGAAAAAGCTTGTTTGGACTTGATAATTTTTAACCAAATGGGTTGTATCTTGTGTGGTTTTTTCCGAGCAATCGAATGAAGGCTATTTGAGCCCCCGCACACTTCGAAAAATGAAGTTATGGCTGTTTTACCTTCAATTCCCCTCAATTTTTCAAATTGTTATGAAAATGCATGTTCGGACTTGAAAATTTTGAACCTTTTGGAACGTATCTTGTGTGATTTTTTCCGAGGAACCCAAGGAAGGGTGTTTGAGCCACCGCACGCTTCGGAAAATAGAGTTATGGCTGTTTTTACCCTCAATTCTCCTACATTTTTCAATAATTTCAGAAAAAAGCATGTTCGGACTTGAAAATTTTGAACCAAATGGATTGTATCCTATGGGATTTTTCCGAGGAATCCAACGAAGCTCATTTGAGCCACCGCACGGATTGGGAACAGGAGATATGGCTGTTTTTATTGCGCTTAAATATTGCTTCACGCATATGACACACAAACAAATCGACTGCGAATAATTCAAAATAAAATTTTGCGTGTAGTGGTACGATGCAATCGCTACACTTACAGTGATTCAATGCTCGATATTCTTCAATGGTTGTCAATGAAACAGAGAATTGCATATAACAACTTGGTGTATATCTATAAAAATATGAGATCAGAAATGGAATGCTACCAAATTATTTAACAAATGGCCTGCAAAACGGAATCGACATTCATAGATACAACACTTAAAGAGCACAAGAGTTCAGACTACCAAATATTGGAAACGGATTGAAAATGTTCAACAACCAACTAACGAGCATCACAGATATATAACACTGAATTTAAACACTGAAGAAAACGGCAACACAATACATAAAACGGACTGAAAATATGATCAATCCTGACAAGGATTCTATGATAAAAATGATGGAATCTGACAAATGATCAGATGTTAAATTGTAGGGTGATGAACATACGCAGGAGTAATACGAAATAAGTCGCACAGAAAAAGAATTGAAAGAAAAATAAAATTATCCTTAGGATCAAATGTCCCTCCCATTTCTAAAGATGCGTATAGGGTGGAGGATGGAGAGGACCATCACAAAAAATATGTAGGGGTGATTAAGAATTCAAGATTTTTTTTATTTAAATTATGTAGGTATATGTATTTGTATATAAATACATATTTAAATAATTCTTTTTAATTTTAAATTCGTAAAAAAATGGAACCCCCTTTTAAGCAGTTCCTTTAACGACTCTGGCTTGCGATACCACGCTAGTATGGTACGACTCTAGACATTTTCTAGCCTATGTATGGGGTGTTAATAGAATAATCTCTCCATTTGGATCTAATTACACCCGGGCCCGAATGCTTACTAACTCACCTGCGAACGTCCATTAGCGACACGATTAGTGGTGCTAAATAATTAATCAATTAGAAAGGGTCGCTCTAAGTAGCTGGAGGCGGTCTAGTCGTGGTCGGCGGCCGGTAAATCACTCAACGAGGAAAATATCGAGAGACCCCTTGGCGCTGCCTATCGTTGAATATCGGAGTTGCAGCAAGGTGTTGAAGTGTTTAGGTTAGGGCACTTGACGCCCACATTTAGTTACCTGGCAGTGTTGTCGATCGTTCCCCCATTTTTCCTCGATCTCCCTCTAAAAAGGCAAAAGCAGTGCCAACAATGTTCATTCTCTCGTCGAAACCGCCCAACTAAAGTCGTGCATTATGAAAAATTATCGGAGCGTGTTGCCCCGCTGGCTGGCTTGGTTGAGTCGGGGTTGGCTGATTGGCCAAATGACCGTAAAAACACTTTTTGACATCTGTTCAACAAGTTACGACCGTCCGAACAATACCGAACCCCGAAAGCCCGACCAATAATGTTGGAAAACGATATGCAAACAACAAACAATTGCCTCTCCCCGACTTTTGAATGGGTGAGGAAGGTTGAGAGGAAGAAATACTCAAGAAAGCATGACAAAGCGGAAAAATACGAGGCGCCATTTGTTTGTTGGAGGAGGCACGCGCTCTCAGATTGGTTAATAGCTGTTCTTTTTTTCCTCTCTTTCAAACAGTTTGTATGGAGTTTGATTTTCACCTGACTGTTTCTTCCTACGGTTTATGTTCTCCAATTGGTTTGCCGAACAGTAATTCACCGTGCTTGCACGTGATTTGCCTTTGGATGTTTTCGGTTGGTCAGGCAAATGTTTATGGATAGAAAAAAGTACCAACAAAAACCTGAAGGTAAGGCACACGATCAATGAGAGATGATTAGGGCAATCATTAGCTAATTATGATTCAATAAGTTGATGTAATTGCTCCACTTCAAATTTTTTTAGCACACCAGATGGCGTGGTTCGAAAATTACAGCAGTTAGCGCCAATAAAATGAATATAAGAATATTCCCACACAGTCATTCTATCTTAGAAAGTATTTTTTCCATCTTAAAAAAGAAACTGCCTCTGACAAAATGACAAAAATGACAAAAATGACAAAAATGACAAAAATGACAAAAATGACAAAAATGACAAAAATGACAAAAATGACAAAAATGACAAAAATGACAAAAATGACAAAAATGACAAAAATGACAAAAATGACAAAAATGACAAAAATGACAAAAATGACAAAAATGACAAAAATGACAAAAATGACAAAAATGACAAAAATGACAAAAATGACAAAAATGACAAAAATGACAAAAATGACAAAAATGACAAAAATGACAAAAATGACAAAAATGACAAAAATGACAAAAATGACAAAAATGACAAAAATGACAAAAATGACAAAAATGACAAAAATGACAAAAATGACAAAAATGACAAAAATGACAAAAATGACAAAAATGACAAAAATGACAAAAATGACAAAAATGACAAAAATGACAAAAATGACAAAAATGACAAAAATGACAAAAATGACAAAAATGACAAAAATGACAAAAATGACAAAAATGACAAAAATGACAAAAATGACAAAAATGACAAAAATGACAAAAATGACAAAAATGACAAAAATGACAAAAATGACAAAAATGACAAAAATGACAAAAATGACAAAAATGACAAAAATGACAAAAATGACAAAAATGACAAAAATGACAAAAATGACAAAAATGACAAAAATGACAAAAATGACAAAAATGACAAAAATGACAAAAATGACAAAAATGACAAAAATGACAAAAATGACAAAAATGACAAAAATGACAAAAATGACAAAAATGACAAAAATGACAAAAATGACAAAAATGACAAAAATGACAAAAATGACAAAAATGACAAAAATGACAAAAATGACAAAAATGACAAAAATGACAAAAATGACAAAAATGACAAAAATGACAAAAATGACAAAAATGACAAAAATGACAAAAATGACAAAAATGACAAAAATGACAAAAATGACAAAAATGACAAAAATGACAAAAATGACAAAAATGACAAAAATGACAAAAATGACAAAAATGACAAAAATGACAAAAATGACAAAAATGACAAAAATGACAAAAATGACAAAAATGACAAAAATGACAAAAATGACAAAAATGACAAAAATGACAAAAATGACAAAAATGACAAAAATGACAAAAATGACAAAAATGACAAAAATGACAAAAATGACAAAAATGACAAAAATGACAAAAATGACAAAAATGACAAAAATGACAAAAATGACAAAAATGACAAAAATGACAAAAATGACAAAAATGACAAAAATGACAAAAATGACAAAAATGACAAAAATGACAAAAATGACAAAAATGACAAAAATGACAAAAATGACAAAAATGACAAAAATGACAAAAATGACAAAAATGACAAAAATGACAAAAATGACAAAAATGACAAAAATGACAAAAATGACAAAAATGACAAAAATGACAAAAATGACAAAAATGACAAAAATGACAAAAATGACAAAAATGACAAAAATGACAAAAATGACAAAAATGACAAAAATGACAAAAATGACAAAAATGACAAAAATGACAAAAATGACAAAAATGACAAAAATGACAAAAATGACAAAAATGACAAAAATGACAAAAATGACAAAAATGACAAAAATGACAAAAATGACAAAAATGACAAAAATGACAAAAATGACAAAAATGACAAAAATGACAAAAATGACAAAAATGACAAAAATGACAAAAATGACAAAAATGACAAAAATGACAAAAATGACAAAAATGACAAAAATGACAAAAATGACAAAAATGACAAAAATGACAAAAATGACAAAAATGACAAAAATGACAAAAATGACAAAAATGACAAAAATGACAAAAATGACAAAAATGACAAAAATGACAAAAATGACAAAAATGACAAAAATGACAAAAATGACAAAAATGACAAAAATGACAAAAATGACAAAAATGACAAAAATGACAAAAATGACAAAAATGACAAAAATGACAAAAATGACAAAAATGACAAAAATGACAAAAATGACAAAAATGACAAAAATGACAAAAATGACAAAAATGACAAAAATGACAAAAATGACAAAAATGACAAAAATGACAAAAATGACAAAAATGACAAAAATGACAAAAATGACAAAAATGACAAAAATGACAAAAATGACAAAAATGACAAAAATGACAAAAATGACAAAAATGACAAAAATGACAAAAATGACAAAAATGACAAAAATGACAAAAATGACAAAAATGACAAAAATGACAAAAATGACAAAAATGACAAAAATGACAAAAATGACAAAAATGACAAAAATGACAAAAATGACAAAAATGACAAAAATGACAAAAATGACAAAAATGACAAAAATGACAAAAATGACAAAAATGACAAAAATGACAAAAATGACAAAAATGACAAAAATGACAAAAATGACAAAAATGACAAAAATGACAAAAATGACAAAAATGACAAAAATGACAAAAATGACAAAAATGACAAAAATGACAAAAATGACAAAAATGACAAAAATGACAAAAATGACAAAAATGACAAAAATGACAAAAATGACAAAAATGACAAAAATGACAAAAATGACAAAAATGACAAAAATGACAAAAATGACAAAAATGACAAAAATGACAAAAATGACAAAAATGACAAAAATGACAAAAATGACAAAAATGACAAAAATGACAAAAATGACAAAAATGACAAAAATGACAAAAATGACAAAAATGACAAAAATGACAAAAATGACAAAAATGACAAAAATGACAAAAATGACAAAAATGACAAAAATGACAAAAATGACAAAAATGACAAAAATGACAAAAATGACAAAAATGACAAAAATGACAAAAATGACAAAAATGACAAAAATGACAAAAATGACAAAAATGACAAAAATGACAAAAATGACAAAAATGACAAAAATGACAAAAATGACAAAAATGACAAAAATGACAAAAATGACAAAAATGACAAAAATGACAAAAATGACAAAAATGACAAAAATGACAAAAATGACAAAAATGACAAAAATGACAAAAATGACAAAAATGACAAAAATGACAAAAATGACAAAAATGACAAAAATGACAAAAATGACAAAAATGACAAAAATGACAAAAATGACAAAAATGACAAAAATGACAAAAATGACAAAAATGACAAAAATGACAAAAATGACAAAAATGACAAAAATGACAAAAATGACAAAAATGACAAAAATGACAAAAATGACAAAAATGACAAAAATGACAAAAATGACAAAAATGACAAAAATGACAAAAATGACAAAAATGACAAAAATGACAAAAATGACAAAAATGACAAAAATGACAAAAATGACAAAAATGACAAAAATGACAAAAATGACAAAAATGACAAAAATGACAAAAATGACAAAAATGACAAAAATGACAAAAATGACAAAAATGACAAAAATGACAAAAATGACAAAAATGACAAAAATGACAAAAATGACAAAAATGACAAAAATGACAAAAATGACAAAAATGACAAAAATGACAAAAATGACAAAAATGACAAAAATGACAAAAATGACAAAAATGACAAAAATGACAAAAATGACAAAAATGACAAAAATGACAAAAATGACAAAAATGACAAAAATGACAAAAATGACAAAAATGACAAAAATGACAAAAATGACAAAAATGACAAAAATGACAAAAATGACAAAAATGACAAAAATGACAAAAATGACAAAAATGACAAAAATGACAAAAATGACAAAAATGACAAAAATGACAAAAATGACAAAAATGACAAAAATGACAAAAATGACAAAAATGACAAAAATGACAAAAATGACAAAAATGACAAAAATGACAAAAATGACAAAAATGACAAAAATGACAAAAATGACAAAAATGACAAAAATGACAAAAATGACAAAAATGACAAAAATGACAAAAATGACAAAAATGACAAAAATGACAAAAATGACAAAAATGACAAAAATGACAAAAATGACAAAAATGACAAAAATGACAAAAATGACAAAAATGACAAAAATGACAAAAATGACAAAAATGACAAAAATGACAAAAATGACAAAAATGACAAAAATGACAAAAATGACAAAAATGACAAAAATGACAAAAATGACAAAAATGACAAAATGACAAAAATGACAAAAATGACAAAAATGACAAAAATGACAAAAATGACAAAAATGACAAAAATGACAAAAATGACAAAAATGACAAAAATGACAAAAATGACAAAAATGACAAAAATGACAAAAATGACAAAAATGACAAAAATGACAAAAATGACAAAAATGACAAAAATGACAAAAATGACAAAAATGACAAAAATGACAAAAATGACAAAAATGACAAAAATGACAAAAATGACAAAAATGACAAAAATGACAAAAATGACAAAAATGACAAAAATGACAAAAATGACAAAAATGACAAAAATGACAAAAATGACAAAAATGACAAAAATGACAAAAATGACAAAAATGACAAAAATGACAAAAATGACAAAAATGACAAAAATGACAAAAATGACAAAAATGACAAAAATGACAAAAATGACAAAAATGACAAAAATGACAAAAATGACAAAAATGACAAAAATGACAAAAATGACAAAAATGACAAAAATGACAAAAATGACAAAAATGACAAAAATGACAAAAATGACAAAAATGACAAAAATGACAAAAATGACAAAAATGACAAAAATGACAAAAATGACAAAAATGACAAAAATGACAAAAATGACAAAAATGACAAAAATGACAAAAATGACAAAAATGACAAAAATGACAAAAATGACAAAAATGACAAAAATGACAAAAATGACAAAAATGACAAAAATGACAAAAATGACAAAAATGACAAAAATGACAAAAATGACAAAAATGACAAAAATGACAAAAATGACAAAAATGACAAAAATGACAAAAATGACAAAAATGACAAAAATGACAAAAATGACAAAAATGACAAAAATGACAAAAATGACAAAAATGACAAAAATGACAAAAATGACAAAAATGACAAAAATGACAAAAATGACAAAAATGACAAAAATGACAAAAATGACAAAAATGACAAAAATGACAAAAATGACAAAAATGACAAAAATGACCAAAAATGACAAAAATGACAAAAATGACAAAAATGACAAAAATGACAAAAATGACAAAAATGACAAAAATGACAAAAATGACAAAAATGACAAAAATGACAAAAATGACAAAAATGACAAAAATGACAAAAATGACAAAAATGACAAAAATGACAAAAATGACAAAAATGACAAAAATGACAAAAATGACAAAAATGACAAAAATGACAAAAATGACAAAAATGACAAAAATGACAAAAATGACAAAAAATGACAAAAATGACAAAAATGACAAAAATGACAAAAATGACAAAAATGACAAAAATGACAAAAATGACAAAAATGACAAAAATGACAAAAATGACAAAAATGACAAAAATGACAAAAATGACAAAAATGACAAAAATGACAAAAATGACAAAAATGACAAAAATGACAAAAATGACAAAAATGACAAAAATGACAAAAATGACAAAAATGACAAAAATGACAAAAATGACAAAAATGACAAAAATGACAAAAATGACAAAAATGACAAAAATGACAAAAATGACAAAAATGACAAAAATGACAAAAATGACAAAAATGACAAAAATGACAAAAATGACAAAAATGACAAAAATGACAAAAATGACAAAAATGACAAAAATGACAAAAATGACAAAAATGACAAAAATGACAAAAATGACAAAAATGACAAAAATGACAAAAATGACAAAAATGACAAAAATGACAAAAATGACAAAAAATGACAAAAATGACAAAAATGACAAAAATGACAAAAATGACAAAAATGACAAAAATGACAAAAATGACAAAAATGACAAAAATGACAAAAATGACAAAAATGACAAAAATGACAAAAATGACAAAAATGACAAAAATGACAAAAATGACAAAAATGACAAAAATGACAAAAATGACAAAAATGACAAAAATGACAAAAATGACAAAAATGACAAAAATGACAAATAATTGACAAAAATGACAAAAATGACAAAAATGACAAAAATGACAATAATGACAAAAATGACAAAAATGACAAAAATGACAAAAATGACAAAAAATGACAAAAATGACAAAAATGACAAAAATGACAAAAATGACAAAAATGACAAAAATGACAAAAATGACAAAAATGACAAAAATGACAAAAATGACAAAATGACAAAAATGACAAAAATGACAAAAATGACAAAAATGACAAAAATGACAAAAATGACAAAATGACAAATGACAAAAATGACAAAAATGACAAAAATGACAAAAATGACAAAAATGACAAAAATGACAAAATGACAAAAATGACAAAAATGACAAAAATGACAAAAATGACAAAAATGACAAAAATGACAAAAATGACAAAATGACAAAAATGACAAAAATGACAAAAATGACAAAAATGACAAAAATGACAAAAATGACAAAAATGACAAAAATGACAAAAATGACAAAAATGACAAAAATGACAAAAATGACAAAAATGACAAAAATGACAAAAATGACAAAAATGACAAAAATGACAAAAATGACAAAAATGACAAAATGACAAAAATGACAAAAATGACAAAAATGACAAAAATGACAAAAATGACAAAAATGACAAAAATGACAAAAATGACAAAAAATGACAAAAATGACAAAAATGAATGACAAAAATGACAAAAATGACAAAATGACAAAAATGACAAAAATGACAAAAATGACAAAAAATGACAAAAATGACAAAAATGACAAAAATGACAAAAATGACAAAAATGACAAAAATGACAAAAATGACAAAAATGACAAAATGACAAAAATGACAAAAATGACAAAAATGACAAAATGACAAAAATGACAAAAATGACAAAAATGACAAAAATGACAAAAATGACAAAAATGACAAAAATGACAAAAATGACAAAAATGACAAAAATGACAAAAATGACAAAAATGACAAAAATGACAAAAATGACAAAAATGACAAAAATGACAAAAATGACAAAAATGACAAAAATGACAAAAATGACAAAAATGACAAAAATGACAAAAATGACAAAAATGACAAAAATGACAAAAATGACAAAAATGACAAAAATGACAAAAATGACAAAAATGACAAAAATGACAAAAATGACAAAAATGACAAAAATGACAAAAATGACAAAAATGACAAAAATGACAAAAATGACAAAAATGACAAAAATGACAAAAATGACAAAAATGACAAAAATGACAAAAATGACAAAAATGACAAAAATGACAAAAATGACAAAAATGACAAAAATGACAAAAATGACAAAAATGACAAAAATGACAAAAATGACAAAAATGACAAAAATGACAAAAATGACAAAAATGACAAAAATGACAAAAATGACAAAAATGACAAAAATGACAAAAATGACAAAAATGACAAAAATGACAAAAATGACAAAAATGACAAAAATGACAAAAATGACAAAAATGACAAAAATGACAAAAATGACAAAAATGACAAAAATGACAAAAATGACAAAAATGACAAAAATGACAAAAATGACAAAAATGACAAAAATGACAAAAATGACAAAAATGACAAAAATGACAAAAATGACAAAAATGACAAAAATGACAAAAATGACAAAAATGACAAAAATGACAAAAATGACAAAAATGACAAAAATGACAAAAATGACAAAAATGACAAAAATGACAAAAATGACAAAAATGACAAAAATGACAAAAATGACAAAAATGACAAAAATGACAAAAATGACAAAAATGACAAAAATGACAAAAATGACAAAAATGACAAAAATGACAAAAATGACAAAAATGACAAAAATGACAAAAATGACAAAAATGACAAAAATGACAAAAATGACAAAAATGACAAAAATGACAAAAATGACAAAAATGACAAAAATGACAAAAATGACAAAAATGACAAAAATGACAAAAATGACAAAAATGACAAAAATGACAAAAATGACAAAAATGACAAAAATGACAAAAATGACAAAAATGACAAAAATGACAAAAATGACAAAAATGACAAAAATGACAAAAATGACAAAAATGACAAAAATGACAAAAATGACAAAAATGACAAAAATGACAAAAATGACAAAAATGACAAAAATGACAAAAATGACAAAAATGACAAAAATGACAAAAATGACAAAAATGACAAAAATGACAAAAATGACAAAAATGACAAAAATGACAAAAATGACAAAAATGACAAAAATGACAAAAATGACAAAAATGACAAAAATGACAAAAATGACAAAAATGACAAAAATGACAAAAATGACAAAAATGACAAAAATGACAAAAATGACAAAAATGACAAAAATGACAAAAATGACAAAAATGACAAAAATGACAAAAATGACAAAAATGACAAAAATGACAAAAATGACAAAAATGACAAAAATGACAAAAATGACAAAAATGACAAAAATGACAAAAATGACAAAAATGACAAAAATGACAAAAATGACAAAAATGACAAAAATGACAAAAATGACAAAAATGACAAAAATGACAAAAATGACAAAAATGACAAAATGACAAAAATGACAAAAATGACAAAAATGACAAAAATGACAAAAATGACAAAAATGACAAAAATGACAAAAATGACAAAAATGACAAAAATGACAAAAATGACAAAAATGACAAAAATGACAAAAATGACAAAAATGACAAAAATGACAAAAATGACAAAAATGACAAAAATGACAAAAATGACAAAAATGACAAAAATGACAAAAATGACAAAAATGACAAAAATGACAAAAATGACAAAAATGACAAAAATGACAAAAATCACAAAAATGACAAAAATGACAAAAATGACAAAAATGACAAAAATGACAAAAATGGCAAAAATGACAAAAATCACAAAAATGACAAAAATGACAAAAATGACAAAAATGACAAAAATGACAAAGATGACCAAAATTACATAAATGACAACAGTGACAAAATTGTCAAAATTGTCAAAATTGTCAAAATTGTCAAAATTGTCAAAATTGTCAAAATTGTCAAAATTGTCAAAATTGTCAAAATTGTCAAAATTGTCAAAATTGTCAAAATTGTCAAAATTGTCAAAATTGTCAAAATTGTCAAAATTGTCAAAATTGTCAAAATTGTCAAAATTGTCAAAATTGTCAAAATTGTCAAAATTGTCAAAATTGTCAAAATTGTCAAAATTGTCAAAATTGTCAAAATTGTCAAAATTGTCATAATTGTCAAAATTGTCAAAATTGTCAAAATTGTCAAAATTGTCAAAATTGTCAAAATTGTCAAAATTGTCAAAATTGTCAAAATTGTCAAAATTGTCAAAATTGTCAAAATTGTCAAAATTATCAAAATTGTCAAAATTTTCAAATTGTCAAAATTGTCAAAATTGTCAAAATTGTCCAAATTGTCAAAATTGTCAAAATTGTCAAAATTGACAAAATTGACAAAATTGTCAAAATTGTCAAAATTGTCAAAATTGTCAAAATTGTCAAAATTGTCAAAATTGTCAAAATTGTCGAAATTGTCAAAATTGTAAAAATTGTAAAAATTGTCAATATTGTCAAAATTGTCAAAATTGTCAAAATTCTCAAAATTGTCAACTTTGTCAAAATTGTCAAAATTGTAAAAATTGTAAAAATTGTCAAAATTGTCAAAATTGTCAAAATTGTCAAAATTTTCAAAATTGTCAAAAATGTCAAACTTGTCAAAATTGTCAAAATTGTCAAAATTGTCAAAATTGTCAAAATTGTCAAAATTGTCAAAATTGTCAAAATTGTCAAAATTGTCAAAATTGTCAAAATTGTCAAAATTGTCAAAATTGTCAAAATTGTCAAAATTGTCAAAATTGTCAAAATTGTCAAAATTGTCAAAATTGTCAAAATTGTCAAAATTGTCAAAACTGTCAAAATTGTCAAAATTGTCAAAATTGTCAAAATTGTCAAAATTGTCATAATTGTCAAAATTGTCAAAATTGTCAAAATTGTCAAAATTGTCAAAATTGTCAAAATTGTCAAAATTGTCAAAATTGTCAAAATTGTCAAAATTGTCAAAATTGTCAAAATTGTCAAAATTGTCAAAATTGTCAAAATTGTCAAAATTGTCAAAATTGTCAAAATTGTCAAAATTGTCAAAATTGTCAAAATTATCAAAATTGTCAAAATTTTCAAATTGTCAAAATTGTCAAAATTGTCAAAATTGTCCAAATTGTCAAAATTGTCAAAATTGTCAAAATTGACAAAATTGACAAAATTGTCAAAATTGTCAAAATTGTCAAAATTGTCAAAATTGTCAAAATTGTCAAAATTGTCAAAATTGTCAAAATTGTAAAAATTGTAAAAATTGTAAAAATTGTAAAAATTGTCAATATTGTCAAAATTGTCAAAATTGTCAAAATTGTAAAAATTGTCAAAATTGTCAAAATTGTCAAAATTGTCAAAATTGTCAAAATTGTCAAAATTGTCAAAATTGTCAAAATTTTCAAAATTGTCAAAAATGTCAAACTTGTCAAAATTGTCAAAATTGTCAAAATTGTCAAAATTGTCAAAATTGTCAAAATTGTCAAAATTGTCAAAATTGTCAAAATTGTCAAAATTGTCAAAATTGTCAAAATTGTCAAAATTGTCAAAATTGTCAAAATTGTCAAAATTGTCAAAATTGTCAAAATGGTCAAAATTGTCAAAATTGTCAAAATTGTCAAAATTGTCAAAATTGTCAAAATTGTCAAAATTGTCAAAATTGTCAAAATTGTCAAAATTGTCAAAATTGTCAAAATTGTCAAAATTGTCAAAATTGTCAAAATTGTCAAAATTTTCAAAATTGTCAAAATTGTCAAAATTGTCAAAATTGTCAAAATGGTCAAAATTGTCACAATTGTCAAAATTGTCAAAATTGTCAAAATTGTCAAAATTGTCAAAATTGTGAAAATTGTCAAAATTGTCAAAATTGTCAAAATTGTCAAAATCGTTAAAATAGTAAGAGTTGTCAAAATTTTATTAATGAGCTTTTTAAAAGTTAAAAAAAACGAATTAATAATTTTATTCGATGTTCATTTTGGTTTTGGTCTATGAGGATTTTCAGTCGATCCACATATTACTTGCTGAATTTTTTCGAATCATTAAGGCAGTTCCCATCGTTTTGAAGCCAAATCTTAATCAAACACCCCGGAAGTCAAATTGAAGTTCACACACATTGAAGCCTAATTACCTCTTCTAATCCAACATTTTCCCATAGCTCATCGTTAAGAACTTCCCGAGACTTGATCGAATTTCAGCCAGCAAAGAAACAACCATCCCGGTCGAATTGAGTCGATTAAGAAATTTCCAGCTCAGCACGATTGATTGGGACCCAGTCAGTGTAGTGGCTTCGATTTTTCACCATCCGCTGATCCGTATTTCATCTGTGACTGACTAACTGGCCCAGTACAAACG
Source organism: Uranotaenia lowii (assembly GCF_029784155.1). Classification (NCBI taxonomy): domain Eukaryota; kingdom Metazoa; phylum Arthropoda; class Insecta; order Diptera; family Culicidae; genus Uranotaenia; species Uranotaenia lowii. The sequence goes on from NC_073692.1 coordinate 37,910,941, forward strand.
GAGGTTCCTACATGTTCATTTCATATCAAATCACCCAATAAAGAAGCTATGGGCAAGGGAAAATCATCCGCATCGATCGAAACATCGACCATAAACCTCATGCTGGTGGGAGCCCATCGATCTAAACACGAAATGGACCCAATGATCTAGACTTCAGTCCTGTAGTGAATGATCAGTGCGGTACTCTTTGGAAGTTATATAGTAGGTAATGTAGTAATAGATGGTGTCGCTGTGGCTGAGCTGGGTCATGATTTGGAGGTTGCTTGGCTTTTCGACTGAACAAGTATTTATTAGAGAAGTTCAAATTCTTGTTTAAGTTTGTCGTACAAAATTGATTCGATCCAAAAGTCTTGAGTCAAGGATCAATCAATAAAGAGTTTCTCAGGGAAGTGTTTTAAGTCCGCTGCTATTTTCTATAAAATTAACAAAAATCTTACAATTCTAAAGGAGCATTTAATCCATTTTTAAATGGCGTACTAGATTCGAAGTGTGAAATCGTGACACCAATCACGCCAACAGCTAGTCTTATTTAGTTAGTCATATAGGATTACTACTGGAGGCAACTAATCGAACCTTGTGGATTTTGACGGTCGCCATAGCATTCTGTAATAAAAATTCATAGCTTAAGAGTTTTGTTTTATTTTCTAAAAATTCTAAAATATTTTTGTATGAGCTTGAAGCTTTCTAGTAGACTCTGGCACCCTACGATAAATGATGGAAACGTTTTTTCTTTCCTCTGAGACATGTTACCCACTGCTCGAAGTCTCAGCTGGAACAAATCGGACCCCGGCAAATGGTATCAATTTTATGATTGAGAGAACGAAAATTGACATAAGTGTCGGGGGGGCAGTGGAGATTTCTCGTTCTGCTGGCTGGAGTCCAATATTCACGCAGCACAGCACTCACTACCCTTTACGGTATGAAGCATATGCAACCTGGAACCCAACTTTGATAGGACTAATGGTCAATTTAGCTCCGGCTCCATGCCTTGTTATTGAGTGAGATTGTCCAATAAATCGATCCACGAAGGGCAATTTGAAACCGGGCAAGAAAAGAAAACAACCTTGGCTCAATTAGATATTCAAATATGCTGCAAACCAGATGGAACGATATCGATATTCTCTATTGACAGTTGATTGGTCAGTTTTTGGTGAGCTTTCGGAATGGAACCTCGATGAAATTTTATACCTTTTTTTTTTTTTGTTCATTTTGATCCGAATCAATTTAAGAAATATAAATCATTTGAAATATTTGGCTCGCTTCTATAGAGCTATCAATCAAATACATATGTGACCATCGATGGATCGTATTCGGAACATTTCGGCAAATCACCTGCTCATGTTTTTCCCCAAACCCTGCGCATATTGCCCCGAAAATATGAATTCCTATACCTATATTGTAAACACAAACGATGCCATGTCATTTAGACTATATGGTCTCAAAGACGGCCACCCGATGCTACATTAATTGACTTGTCATAAGACGAACGAGAAAAAAAAACTATCCTAACCCAACAAAGCCAACTATCTCTCTATATGGATTCATGTGGCGACTTAGCATTTTTGTTTTGGCCCCGACGAGGTCGCATTATTTGTTTTGGAAACCTAATTTAGATTCGGATCGTTCCGCGTCCAGCTACTGTCAAAAACAACAAGCAACAACCCGTTATGGGTTCAAATCTCCAGTAACTAACTAACGAGAAATGATAAACTGGGCGGCAGCTGAAATTTCGATTAAGTTTTGCCCCCGATTGTTTTGGGGTTTTTTTTTTCATGTACACATGCAAGAGTTTGTGACCTTTTGCCACCATACTGACAGAGTTCACCATTTACTGACTGGGGTGTTAATTGTCAGCGATATTTTGGCATAGTTTATGCTAATATTGACATACATTTATCAAGATTTATCTCCATCGGAAAACGGATTGTTTTGAAAATTGTTTCGCGTGCCTAGGTTCGCAGAAAAAAAAATCAATATTACATTTGAACATTCACATTCTTCATTTTGGAAATCAGTTAAAAAAGTGTAACATATAATTCAACCGTATACTAATTTTTCTTATTTTGCACAATTTTGAAATTTTGGACAGTTGATACCAATTTTGTTATTTTTGTTATTTTTGTGATTTTTGTGATTTTTGTGATTTTTGTCATTTTTGTCATTTTTGTTATTTTTGTCATTTTTGTCATTTTTGTCATTTTTGTCATTTTTGTCATTTTTGTCATTTTTGTCATTTTTGTCATTTTTGTCATTTTTGTCATTTTTGTCATTTTTGTCATTTTTGTCATTTTTGTCATTTTTGTCATTTTTGTCATTTTTGTCATTTTTGTCATTTTTGTCATTTTTGTCATTTTTGTCATTTTTGTCATTTTTGTCATTTTTGTCATTTTTGTCATTTTTGTCATTTTTATCATTTTTGTCATTTTTGTCATTTTTGTCATTTTTGTCATTTTTGTCATTTTTGTCATTTTTGTCATTTTTGTCATTTTTGTCATTTTTGTCATTTTTGTCATTTTTATCATTTTTGTCATTTTTGTCATTTTTGTCATTTTTGTCATTTTTGTCATTTTTGTCATTTTTGTCATTTTTGTCATTTTTGTCAGTTTTGTCATTTTTGTCATTTTTGTCATTTTTGTCATTTTTGTCATTTTTGTCATTTTTGTCATTTTTGTCATTTTTGTCATTTTTGTCATTTTGGTCATTTTTGTCATTTTTGTCATTTTTGTCATTTTTGTCATTTTTGTCATTTTTGTCATTTTTGTCATTTTTGTCATTTTTGTCATTTTTGTCATTTTTGTCATTTTTGTCATTTTTGTCATTTTTGTCATTTTTGTCATTTTTGTCATTTTTGTCATTTTTGTCATTTTTGTCATTTTTGTCATTTTTGTCATTTTTGTCATTTTTGTCATTTTTGTCATTTTTGTCATTTTTGTCATTTTTGTCATTTTTGTCATTTTTGTCATTTTTGTCATTTTTGTCATTTTTGTCATTTTTGTCATTTTTGTCATTTTTGTCATTTTTGTCAGTTTTGTCAGTTTTGTCATTTTTGTCATTTTTGTCATTTTTGTCATTTTTGTCATTTTTGTCATTTTTGTCATTTTTTTCATTTTTGTCATTTTTGTCATTTTTGTCATTTTTGTCATTTTTGTCATTTTTGTCATTTTTGTCATTTTTGTCATTTTTGTCATTTTTGTCATTTTTGTCATTTTTGTCATTTTTGTCATTTTTGTCATTGTCTGCGTGTACGGACGCAGGATTCCGTTAATAGTGTCCCACGAAATTGGGTCCCAAACGGCTTACGAAAACGGGTTAGCAGCAGGCAACTATGGTCATCGAATAGACCAGCGATGGCGGAGCAGAACAAAAGGCCGAGAACTGATGTACTTTCGGGTTGCAGAAAACACGTCCGTTGCGCGCGATTAGGTTTTCAAAGTGATCTTTATTGAAGCATAAATATATACATGTCACTTACGAGCTATGGTTTGAATTCACGTATCACTTTTTCGTCTCACTCTTAAAACTATGGTGTGAGTGTGCAGTGTTGGCAATTCAATGTTTTGTGTTGTGTATTGTGAAATTGTGTTTGGTGAAATTCATGTTTTATGTGTATTATTTACAAAGAATTTCTTCCCTTATGTCTAGTTCACTTAACATTTTTTCGTATTATTTCGTAATTTTCGTATTTCTTCGTGTTTTGTTTGTAATTCATTGTAGTCTTCGTATTTTATCGTAATTAATTGTTGTGGACCGCTGTTCGTTGTGACTGCGCCGGAACATGCCGCCCCCTTGAAATGTCCATTTCAAAAGCACCTCGATTGGAAGGAACGGCTGTCGATTTCGATGTTCACGATGTAGACCAGGATGACTACTCGTCGTTGTCGTCGTCGGAACCAATCTCGATGTTCGGAGCCAAAAGTTGAGCAGCGGCCGGAAGTGTGGATGGAGCCTGAAGATCAATTGTGGGAGATGGTTGGGGAGTGCAGCTCGGAGCGGAAGGCTGACGCTCGGATTCCGTGACTGTGGAGGATTCGGAGGCTTCGCAATGTGGGAGAGGGCACATTTTGCGGATTGAGCAACGGCGGATTTGGTTTCCGTCACACAGCACGTCTGCAACTCTGCCACACGCATCGTCGCCAACAATCGTCTTTAGGACTCGAGCGATGGGCCATTTCGTAGGAGGCAAGTTGTTGTCTTCGACCAGAACCATGTCACCGACGGCTAGATTCGGGTGTTTACCGGGCCATTTTTGGAGACGCTGTAGAGTGGGCAAGTATTCTTCGTACCAGCGATCCCAAAGCGTTTGGAGAACACGCTGTTGGTCTTGCCAGCGGGACAGGTGATTGGAGGGTAGTGAGGTAAGGTTTGGTTCGGGAAGAGCTAGGATTGGACCACCGATTAGGAAATGGCCTGGAGTTAGGGCCTCGAGGTCTGTGGGATCGTTGGAACGGGGAGTAAGCGGCCGGGAGTTGAGGCACGCTTCGATTTGTGCGACCGTAGTGGTCATTTCCTCTTGCGTCTGAAGGACATCAAGAGTCACGCGATGTAGGTGATGTTTCACGGACTTGACGCAAGCTTCCCACAACTCTCCAAAGGTGGGTGAGCGTGGTGGGATGAAATGGAAAGCGATTCCCATTCGGGCTGTTGTTCTGGCAATCTCGGACTGATGCCGTTGCGACAGGAAGAGAACACGAAGTTCTTCCAGCTGGTTCTTGGCACCGACGAAATTCGTGGCGTTGTCGCAGTAAATATCTGATGGACGTCGTCTCCGGGAGCAGAACCGTTTCAGCGCTGCGATGAAAGCGTCGGATGTGAGGCTCATTACCAGTTCGAGATGTGCGGCCTTGGTAACCATACAAACGAAGACGCAAATATAGGATTTGATTGGGCCCTGTTTGCGAGGAGGTTTCAAGTACACTGGACCCATGAAATCGACTCCGGTACTGGTGAATGGAAGCGATGGTGTAACACGTACAGCAGGAAGATGTGCCATAACTTGCTGAGCGAATCTCGGTTTGTTGCGGAAACAGACGATGCATTGGTGGACTGTATTACGGGCTTTATTTGGACCATCTATTGGCCAGTAACGACGACGAACTGCTGCCAACAGATGCGAAGGTCCTGCGTGAAGCGTTTCTTCATGGGCGTCGAGAAAGATAAGATCCGTGATGAAATGCTTCTTCGGAATGAGGAATGGATATTTTCGGTCGAATGGAATTGGAGCGTTTTTGAGGCGACCTCCCACACGAATCAACTGTTCATTTTGGTCCATGAACGGGCGAAGTTTCAGCAACGGAGATTTCTGCGAAACGGTCGAGCCTTGCCGTAAACGTTTGTGATCTTCAGCGAACTCTTCGAGCTGCACGCATTGCAGAAGTGACAGCTCTGCCGAACGAATCTCGGAGGGTACCAGAAATCCCACGGTGCGTGCATGTTCCAATAACTTACAGTTGTTCATGAAACGCTTGCAAAGGGCGATGATTCGAAGTAGGCTATCAAAATAGCCCAACGTTTCTCGGGTCCAGGACTCTTGGTGAGTGCAAACTGCAGAAATAGGAACGGATTTCCTTTTCTCGGTGTCTACTTCTGGCGGCGGCTGGGTTTTCCAGGAATACGCGGACGCAGGCCAATGTTGAGGAGGACGAAGCAGCCATTTTGGACCATTCCACCACAATTCATTGCCAACGATGGATTCTGGAGTCAAACCACGCGAAATGTGGTCAGCCGGATTGTCTTCAGTAGGCACATGCAGCCACGTAGCGGTCTCAGTTAACTGCTGAATCTGCGAAACCCGATTGGCGACGAAGGAATTCCAATTCGATGGATCGCGCGAAATCCAGTGCAGTGTAATTGTAGAATCTGACCACAGAAACCGGGGACATTGGAGTTGAAGGCTCTCCAGCAGTTGATTCTGTAGATTAGCCAAACGAAGACTAGCACACAACTCCAGACGTGCGAGGGTAGGTCTCCGCTTCTCAGTTGGGGCAACCCTGGATTTTGCTGTCATCAGGCGGACAGTGACTGCACCCGATGCGGATATCGAACGAAGGTAGATGCAGGCACCGTATGCACGCAGCGAAGCATCAGCAAACCCATGAAGCTCTAAAGTGGCTAGCTTCTCCGTCAAAACGAAGCGAGGAATCGAAAGCTGTGACAAAATCGGGAGCTGCGATGATATCTCCATCCACTGGTCGGAAATACTTGTGGGAACCGGACCATCCCAGCCTAACTGCATTTCCCAAAGGAGCTGGATCAGCATTTTCGCACGAACAATCACCGGACCAACTAACCCAAGCGGATCGAACAAGCTGCAGATATGCGACAGGATATTTCGCTTGGTCGAAGGGACGTCTGGCCATTCAGGAATTTTGAACAGAAGCTCATCGGAGGTAAGCTTCCAAAATAAGCCGAGTGCTTTGATTGGAGACGAACGATCAAGTTCCAAAACGGAGGCCTGTTCTCGAAGCTCTGCTGGAAACTGCTCAACTACTTCTGGAACATTGGATGCGTATTTACAGAGAGGAAAACCACAGGAATTCAGCATCAGAGACGTTTCTCGTATAGCTGTGACTGCTTCCTCCACTGTATCGAACCCACGCATAACGTCGTCAACGTAGAAGCCTTGTTTGACTACGGGAACTGCTTTCGGAAAATTCTGGGCTTCATCGTCGGCTATTTGCTGCAGACATCGTGTTGCCAGGTACGGTGCGGTGGTGGTGCCATAGGTGACCGTCGTGAGCTCGTACGTACGACGTGGTTCCGAAGAAGATTCACGCCAGAGAATCCGCTGATAAGCCCGATCTTCCTCTGCTACCCAGATTTGGCGGTACATTTTCGTCACGTCAGCTGTTACGACAACAGGATGCATCCGAAACCGTAGAATGATCGAAATCATGTCATCCTGAACAGTTGGACCCTTCAGCAGCAAGTCGTTGAGGCTAAAACCCGAAGTGGTTTTGCAGGAACCGTCGAACACTACTCGCAGCTTCGTAGAAGAACTGTCGGGCTTGAAAACAGCATGATGTGGCAAATAGAAATGGTGACCCGGAGCATCCTCGACAGTAACAACCAATTTCATATGTCCAAGCGAAAGATATTCGGACATGAACGAGGAATATTGTGCCTTGAGATCGGAATTCTGCTGAAGACGTTTTTCGAGGCAGTAGAATCGACGAGTGGCGATAGCACGCGAATTTCCCAGCTGACCGATAAGTTCCGGTTTTTTGGGCAGGCTAACGATGTATCGTCCGGAATCCTTCCTGCGAGTTGTTGATTCGAAGTGGTTCTCACAAAGGCGCTCCTCCACTGACAACGTAGAGTTACTCTGACACATTTCAAGCTCCCAAAATCGGCTAACGCTCTGTTCAAGATCGTGGATCGTCGACAAGTTACAATGGACCCGAACTTCATCCGCATTGGAACCGCTGTCGTGAAAACCGGATACGAGCCAACCAAACACCGAATTCTGGAGCATTGGTTTTCCGTCGCCAAGTTTGGAGTGACCGCTTCGCAAGAGCTCGAAGAAAACCCGTGCACCAATCACCATATCGATGGGACCACGCGTAGCAAACGATGGATCGGCGAGACGAATATTCTCTGGGATGGCCCAGTCGTTGACATCGATGGTGCAAGTTGGAAGATCGCTGGTCACCTTATCCATCACAATAAACTCCAGCGGAACTCGGAAGTTGTTGAACCGTGAGGCAACCGTAGCGACAGTCGAAAACAGCGACACTGCAGAAATATTTCCACCAATGCCAGCGATCTCTGTGTTACCAGGAGTCTTCCGCGAATTTAGAAGACGACGAAACCTTTCAGTCATGAGATTCGGCTGCGAAGCGCTATCAAGCAGAACTCGAGCGAGGAACGAAGTACCCTTTGGACCGAGAACTTTGACAACAGCAGTGGCGAGAAATACTTGGTTCGAAGGGGAGAGGTCGAGACGTTTGGTCCCCGAGTGCGTATTGGCGGAGAGGCTGAGAGGAACAGGCAGCGAACTATCGACACCAGCGAAATTGGAAACGGAAGGCTGCTTCGGAACTTGATTTGTGCCAGATCCTCTTGCTTTATCCACATCTGGATTGTGTAGTAGCGTGTGATGCTTGGTTCCGCATACTCGGCAGGCTCCGTACTTGCAGGTAGCGAACGAATGCTTTCCAAAGAGGCAGTTGACACACAATCCAGATTTTTTCACGATCGCAGCACGTTGAGTAACCGGCATGTGTTTGAACTGCTCGCAGAAATACAAACGATGTCCCTTCCCGCACGCCGCACAGTTGTCGTTGGATTTGACTTCGGTAGCAGCATTCACGCTCTGGAGATTGGGTCTGGAGTCACGCACTGGTCGATCGGACTGCAACGTCTCTAGCTCCATCACGTACTCACGGATAAACTTGATCAGCTCGTCGTACGTCGGCATCTTTTTTTTATCCGCTGCTCGCTGCCACTCGCGAAGCGTGTTGTGATCCAGCCGCGCTGACACCATGTGCACCAGAAGTGAACTCCAGCCTTTCGTGTTCTCGCCCAGCTTCTCCAAAACTCCTAAGTTGTTCTCGAAGTCGCCGACCAAATTTGTCAATTCCCGTGGACATTCCTTGCGCACCTTTTCCACTTTGAACAACGCCTCAATGTGACTGCGTACCAGGATGTTCAAATTCTGATACCGATCAGTCAACATTTTCAGCGCCACTGAATAATTGTTACCCGTTACAGACATTTTCTCAACAAGTTTCAATGCCTCTCCTCGAAGAGTCGACTTGAGGTAGTGAAACTTCTGCACATCTGACAAGTCTGCATTGTTATGCACTAGCGAATCGAACGTGTCGTAGTAAGAAAACCACCGTAAAATACTGCCACTGAACTCCGGCAGTTTGATATCCGGTAACTTCAGGGCCCGAAAAGAATGACCTGATGAACTTGACGATGGTGCTGGCGTGCGGGGTACCTCTAACGATGCGTAAAACGCTTTTAGCGTGAAGTAATCCTCCTCAAAAGCAGCCATATCCTTCGCGAAATCTATCTCAGTATTTTCCTCCTCCTCAAGGCTCTCAAGATTCAATGAGGCTTGGCAAAATTTCTTATAATTGCTCTCAAGAGCATTTTTTCGAGCTAAAGCTTGCTCAACTTGCGTATACGGGTCGAAATTTTGCATAAAATTCATGGCTCGTTCCATAGAATCTCGAGCCTGGCGATAAATCACCAAGTTTTTCTTAAACTCCATTTCTTTCTTCATCGCTTAGCGGAAAAAATTCAAAAAAAAACCGCAAAATACCGAAAAAAAATTTTTTTTTGTTTTCAAATATTTTCCAGTGGTACTGAGAGGGTTAAATTACCCGAAAAATCGATAATTGCAATCGTTTCGCAAAAATTCAAAAATAAAAAAAACTTTCAAAAATATTTTTGAATTAGGCACTTTTTGTGCTACTGGGACTTGAAGGGTTAATAGTGAGCTCCAAATTGATCTTCTATGTCCTACAGCAATGGCCGACGAACAATATTCGACGATCAAAAAATATCCGAAACATGCACCAATTGTGCTAACTTTTCACTTGGAACCGTTTCCGGCGAAAGAATAGTGGGCATATGACTTACCGGACCGGTCCAACCTACGGTTTGTTGATGTTGATAAATCGGAAAAAATTCACCCGGAATGTTTCCAGCGAAGTTGAAAATGTTCCGTCGGACGTCGAATTTTACGAAGAAGCCTCAATCACGCACTCGGGACCGATGACCAACCCCCCTGGAAATCGAAAACAAGTAAGTAAATTTGTATACGAACTACCAAAATGTACTGGAACGATGATTCCTTTCAGGATTGCTGTTGGTTCCGCGGTGATTGATTGCTGCTGCTGCTGGTACTGATGAGCAAATTAATTGCTTCTGCTGCTGCTGATCGATGTGCGCTTTCTGCTGCTGATGCTGGTAAAGAATACCGAAGATGATTCCCCAGGCCTGGCAGGTACGTGCACAATTCAATCCGGTTCGAAGGACCATGTACGGACGCAGGATTCCGTTAATAGTGTCCCACGAAATTGGGTCCCAAACGGCTTACGAAAACGGGTTAGCAGCAGGCAACTATGGTCATCGAATAGACCAGCGATGGCGGAGCAGAACAAAAGGCCGAGAACTGATGTACTTTCGGGTTGCAGAAAACACGTCCGTTGCGCGCGATTAGGTTTTCAAAGTGATCTTTATTGAAGCATAAATATATACATGTCACATACGAGCTATGGTTTGAATTCACGTATCACTTTTTCGTCTCACTCTTAAAACTATGGTGTGAGTGTGCAGTGTTGGCAATTCAATGTTTTGTGTTGTGTATTGTGAAATTGTGTTTGGTGAAATTCATGTTTTATGTGTATTATTTACAAAGAATTTCTTCCCTTATGTCTAGTTCACTTAACATTTTTTCGTATTATTTCGTAATTTTCGTATTTCTTCGTGTTTTGTTTGTAATTCATTGTAGTCTTCGTATTTTATCGTAATTAATTGTTGTGGACCGCTGTTCGTTGTGACTGCGCCGGAACAGTCATTTTTGTCATTTTTGTCGTTTTTGTCATTTTTGTCATTTTTGTCATTTTTGTCATTTTTGTCATTTTTGTCATTTTTGTCATTTTTGTCATTTTTGTCATTTTTGTCATTTTTGTCATTTTTGTCATTTTTGTGATTTTTGTCATTTTTGTCATTTTTGTCATTTTTGTCATTTTTGTCATTTTTGTCATTTTTGTCATTTTTGTCATTTTTGTCATTTTTGTCATTTTTGTCATTTTTGTCATTTTTGTCATTTTTGTCATTTTTGTCATTTTTGTCATTTTTGTCATTTTTGTCATTTTTGTCATTTTTGTCATTTTTGTCATTTTTGTCATTTTTGTCATTTTTGTCATTTTTGTCATTTTTGTCATTTTTGTCATTTTTGTCATTTTTGTCATTTTTGTCATTTTTGTCATTTTTGTCATTTTTGTCATTTTTGTCATTTTTGTCATTTTTGTCATTTTTGTCATTTTTGTCATTTTTGTCATTTTTGTCATTTTTGTCATTTTTGTCATTTTTGTCATTTTTGTCATTTTTGCCATTTTTGTCATTTTTGTCGTTTTGTCATTTTTGTCATTTTTGTCATTTTTGTCATTTTTGTCATTTTTGTCATTTTTGTAATTTTTGTCATTTTTGTCATTTTTGTCATTTTTGTCATTTTTGTCATTTTTGTCATTTTTGTCATTTTTGTCATTTTTGTCATTTTTGTCATTTTTGTCATTTTTGTCATTTTTGTCATTTTTGTCATTTTTGTCTTTTTTGTCATTTTTGTCAT